>NC_089803.1:72429401-72456901 GCF_029633855.1 Hoplias malabaricus | reverse complement strand
GAACATGTGTAAACAGAAGATGAGATGGACTTTGTTATTTTAACATTAAGAGGCCACAGAGTGACCCGAGATGGTGGGTGTGAGGTGGTAAATGATGGTTGAAGATTATTGCAACACCAGTGTCCAACCAAGCCCTGGATTCTGCAAGCTCCTGTGTTTCCTGCAGGATTTTCCACCCACACACACTCGTTCCTGAGTGGGCGGCTGCAGCTTTAGTGCTGAATGGAGGCCCTTCATTCACCCAGCTGGAGGGACACGGTGTTTCTGTGGGCTTAACACTGCTGAACCTGATGGGTGTTGGCTGTGTTACTCAAATACAGCTCTGGTTCTGAAGGGTGTAGGTGTCTTTATTATCCACAGTCTCTACTCCACCTCAGAAATCTCCTCACTTCTCCGTCAGCAAGGGATTAGAAACAAAACTGGACCAGTTTATTTAGTGCAGCACCATTTATACCCTACAGTCACTACAAATACCAGAATTACTGACCCTGATATATCACAAAATTTACAACTGAGACTGATTCTGAGATCTCACAGAAATTACGACTGAGACTGACCCTGAGATCTCACAAAATTAACCACCAAGACTGACCCTAAGATCTCACTGAAATGACCACCGAGACTGACCTGAAATCTCATTGAAATGACCACAGAGACTGACCCTGAGATCTCACTGAAATGACCACTGAAACTGACCCTGAGATCTCACAAAATTTACCACTGAGACTGATTCTGAGATCTCACAGAAATGACCACTGAGACTGACCCTGAGATCTCACAGAAATGACCACTGAGACTGACCCTGAGATCTGACAGAAATGACCACAAAGATTGGCCCTGAGATCTCACAGAAATGACCACTGAGATTGGCCCTGAGATCTCACAGAAATGACCACTGAGACTGACCCTGAGATCTGACAGAAATGACCACAAAGATTGGCCCTGAGATCTCACAGAAATGACCACTGAGATTGGCCCTGAGATCTCACAGAAAGGACCACTGAGACTGACCCTGAGATCTCACAGAAATGACCACCGAGGCTGATTCTGAGATCTCACAGAAATGACCACTGAGACTTACCCTGAGATCTGACAGGAATGACCACCGAGACTGACCCTGTTATCTCACAGAAAGGACCACTGAGACTGACCCTGAGATCTCACAGAAAGGACCACTGAGACTGACCCTGAGATCTCACAGAAATGACCACTGAGACTGACCCTGAGATCTCACAGAAATGACCACTGAGACTCACCCTGAGATCTCACAGAAAGGACCACTGAGACTGACCCTGAGATCTCACAGAAATGACCACTGAGACTGACCCTGAGATCTCACAGAAATGACCACTGAGACTGACCCTGAGATCTCACAGAAAGGACCACTGAGACTCACCCTGAGATCTCACAGAAAGGACCACTGAGACTCACCCTGAGATCTCACAGAAAGGACCACTGAGACTGAACTGTGGTCCTGATTTTTTATTTTTTTTTTTATATAGAGATGCTATTCATCTCTAAAGGAAAATGTGGCCTGACTGAAAGTTCACGCCTTCAACTCCTATCTACTCAGATAGATATAAACACACTATCCGTGGACCCCAGAGCCATATAAAGGCGTGGTGACTGGTTTAAAATCACAGCGCTAATGTAAATAGAATTAAAAAGACAGATAAATTTCTCTCTCACACAGCTACTCTCCCTGCGATGGAGAGAGTCTAACAGCAACCAGAAGCTCAGACATCCACTGCCTCTGTGTGTGTGTGTGTGTGTGTGTGTGTGTGTGTGTGTGTGTGTTTGGGGGGTGGGGGGTAAAGGATCCCACACTGGAGCTTACAGAGGAGAAAGTACAGTCATACTCTGTTAGCCACATTATCATTTTCCTCATAGGATCTAATGTAAAAGTGTTAGCATCAGACTCTAAGGCGTCTCTGCTCTTCTGTCTGAACCTGAGTGAGTTATTCACACACAGATCACACACAACCTTCAGCCATCATCTTATTACACTCCTGTGTTGTTGTAGTGTGTAAGAGGTGACAGACTCCAGCCTCGTACTCCTCCGTCTCAGTGTTTTCCCACTGTTTACAGGTGAATAATCTGACCCCTCTGTCCCTGCGCTCTGAGAGTGAACAGACTCTTGGAGGATAATGTTTCATCGTGGCTCTCTGTCTAAAGTATTCCTCTGGTCAGGGTTAAAGTTTAGTAGTTCTCCTCGTCTGAAAGTGGGAGTGATCAGTGAGATGTTTCCATGCTGCAGCGTAATATTTTAGTGTTCATGTTTCTCTGTTGAATTAGTGTCTAATTACTGGCTGGGTGCAGTATTATTTTTATTATTATTATTATTATTATTATTATTATTAGGCATCACCAGGTGCTCGTATATCGCCCTCTGCAGCAGTCAATGGACACATCACCCAGTAGCAACAGAAATGAACAGGAAGCTCCTAATATATTATATATAACACAATATATAGCTGCTCTGTCGGGGGTCCTGAGGGGGAGGGGTGTTAACAAAGTGGACTTTACAGCCTCTAACTGTAGAATATAAAGTGCACCAGTGAGTTTATGAAGTGGACACAGTAGAAACAGAAGGCTGTAATGTAATGGCTGAGGCTCTGTGTTTATGTTAATATTCAGTCAGTTAATTTTTATTATTTTTCTCTGCGACCCATTTTTGAAAAAACTGGTTTTAAGCCCATTATAGGTCTGTAGCAGCGCTGTGTAGCTATAATTTATTCATGTGCAACTGATCCAGAGTGTCTCATTCTACTGACTCTGCTGCTTTTCCGTGGGGATAATGTAAGCGGTGCTGATCTTTCTAGTCGTACGGTGTCTGGGTTTAAGAGCGTGTGACTATTCGATGAGTCCATGTTCCTTTTTAAATACCACCCTCAGTCCCTGACGCTCACATAAATCACATCACCCAGAGAATGCTGTCTCTGACAGAGATGTCGCTGACCGGTTCTCGCTAAGTGGATGTCTCTGTGAGGCCTGGTCCAGCAGAGCAGACTTTACTGCCCAGGGTGTCTCCGTTATCAGTCGTCCAGCCACTGTCCCGCAGCCGCTCATTCCTCACCATTAGTTCACATTAAGCAGACCGTGGCTCCAGGGTGAGTTCATTCGGAGTCGCTGGACTGGGATTAAAATGCATTTAAAAGGTCCAAGTGTGTTCTGGAGATAGCTGGGGTCTCGATGTGTGTAGAAAGTCTGCACTGAGGTGAAATAATACAAAAAAGAAACACTAATTCATTCACTGTCTGAGACCCTTATCCAATTCAGGGCGGCGGTGGGTCCGGAGCCTACCCGGAATCACTGGGTGCAAGGCAGGAACACACCCTGGAGGGGGCACCAGTCGCTGTTGTAAAAACACTGGTTACATGCAGTGGGAACAATGCCATGACACAGTCGCTCTATAACTACAGCGTCTCAATAATGGTGGACACCTATAAGTATCTGGGCTTACACCTAGACAATAAACTGGACTGGTCAGCCAACACTGAAGCACTCTACAAGAAAGGGCAGAGCAGGCTGTACTTCCTGAGGAGGTTGGGGTCCTTCAATGTCTGCAGTAAGCTTCTCAGGATGTTTTACCAGACTGTTGTTGCCAGTGTCCTCTTTTATGCTGTGGTATGCTGGGGAGGAAGCATAAAGAAGAGGGATGCTGGGCGACTAGACAGGCTGGTTAAGAAAGCTGGCTCTGTGGTGGGGGCTGAACTGGAGTGCATCACTTCCATATCAAACAAGAGGACCCTGAACAAACTGATTAGCATCTTGGACAATGAGTGCCATCCACTCCACAGTATCATAACCAAGCAGAAGAGCTTGATCAGCTGGAGACTTCGCTCACTGCCAGGCTCAACTGACAGACTGAGGAAGTCATTTGTCCCCAGGGCTATTGAGCTGTTCAATGCTTCACTAAAGGGGAGAGGAGAGTTGGACTTCTCTGCATAGTCTGTCTGTCCATCCAACACCACCACCACCTCCACCTCCTCCACATTGCACATGTGTACCTAACTGGACAACAGACAGGTCAACCACTGGACAAGTCAACCAACTCATCTACCTCGTGTGTACCTTAATCTGACAGCTACAATAGTAGGTGTATACTTAATACAGGTACATTGCACTAAATTGCCTTGCACTATTTTATTTAATATATTTATTTCTAATTCTGAAACTGCACTGTTATTGCACTGTACTTATATTGCACATTCCATACCCATTGCATTATCCACACCTTTTCAACTTTTAAATCATATGCTGCACAAAAGAGATCATCCCCAGCTGCTCACAGTATCACAGACCCTTGCCAGGCTATGTTTGATTACTCTGACGATTGATTGATTGATTGATTATTCTTAAGCACACTGTCAGCTTCTTGGGTATTTGATTTTGATATTTTCTTTTTCTTTTTTTTTTTTTTTTTTTTTTTTTTTTTTTTTTCTTTTTTTTTAAACTCTATTAGTCCATTGCTGTTTAGTGATTCGTGTATGTGATGTCTAAGTCTGTAAGCTACTGAGACCTTTAATTTCCCCTGGGGATCAATAAAGTATCTATCTATCTATCATCTATCTATCTAATCACATGAGGACAGACCTCGGTCAGAACACTTCCTACTTAAACAGCTGTCTACAGACTCACTGCCTACTTAGGGAGCTCAGTACGATTTGGGACAGACCCAATAAACAAAATCAAAACATTTACTAAACATTCACTGTCCATCTGTCTTCCCAGAGAAAAGATTGCTCTGTAATGGCTCAGGAGATATAATGGTGATTCTCCTAAAATTCCTTAGGAGACAAAGAATGAGACAAAAAAAGAGATATGGGACACGAGAGAGAGAGAGAAAGAAGAGAGTAGGGTTTAGTTCATGTGAGCAACAGGAGAACTATGTCTCATTTATCTTTCAAACTGATCTCACTGCCGTTTAGGAGAAACTACTGAGACATTAAGGAGATGTCATTTTTGAGAAATTTGAACAGATATGGTTTAAATGGAACAACCAACTCTGGCCATCGCTGCTCTATGTTGCTCTTTTCCTGCTCCATAGGGGGGTAACACTGACTTATTTTTGCTGTTACAGTTACATTACTTAAGGTGGAACTGACTCTAAATTCAGGAGAGCGCTAACTGCATGAAAGTAAACACAGAGCGAAAGGGCTACAAAACTAAACAGCTCGAGTTACACATGAGTTTCTGTGGGAATTCAAACAGTGAATAAACACTTACAGACAATTTACACTTCAGACACCAACAAGATACAGTCGCTTCTTACTCACACACACCGCTCCACCTTAAAAGATACAGTCTCTTCTTACTCACACACACCGCTCCACCTTAAAATATACAGTCGCTTCTTACTCACACACACCGCTCCACCTTAAAATATACAGTCGCTTCTTACTCACACACACCGCTCCACCTTAAAAGATACAGTCACTTTTACACACACACACCGCTCCACATTAAAATATATTTTGAGTTTTTGTGGGAATTCACACAGTGATTAAACACTTACAGACAATTTACACTTCTGTCACGAACAAAGAACACCATTCCACCTTAAAAGATGCAGAGATCCTGAATGTAAACAAATCAGGGAGAACTGCACAATCATAGGTGTTTCCTTACTCATCATTTGAACACAGAAGCTGTCCTTCTCACTGTGTGTAAATTTCATGAATGGACCAATAGAAACACTCCAAAATGACTCTGAATTAAATCTTTACATCGAAATGTACACAGAAAGTTAAGGTGGTATTTTTCCTCCTGTAAAGTTACTATGTGTTTTTCTTTGGACAGCGACAATATGGAAACATGAGCTGCTTTTGTTCTTCTCTGTGAATCTTGCGTTGATAGCAGAATCACTTTCAGACCAGCGTTTTTGTGTGTATGTGTGTGTGGGTGTGTGTGTGTGTGTGTGTGTGTGTGTGTGTGTGTTACATCATTTCCCTTCTCTATCAATCCCTATTCACTGCTGTGAATATCAATGATTAGTGCAGAACTAACCTAACCCTAGCACTCCTTCCTCAGTGAGTGGGTGGTCATAATTTCCCGACACAAGCCTGCGCTTCCTCTCTGTTCTGCGCTTGTTTGAACAGGGGGCGCTCTTCCTGATTGCTGCTGTGTTGCTCATGGCTCCCCTCGGGGACGGGGCATGAAAGCCCTTGCTTTGGGATAAAAGTGCGTTTGCTTGGGAGAGTTTGCTGACAGGCGCCCCACGCTCTCCGCCCGGCTGTGTCTCCTGGAGCTGAATAATACATCACACGGCCTGGCTCTGAGACACAGCCTCGCTCACGCAGCCTCACATCACCCTCACCCTCAAACTCGCCCAACAGCCGGAGGCTTCAGCCCTTTCCCCTGCACTCCAGTCCAGCATCAGCTGCTCCATCAGTGCCCAGGAGTTACAAACACCACCCACATTTCAAATCAAACAAAACAATAAATATTTCTGTAGAATTTTACAAAAGATTCATCCTGAGCTCAAAGTCCTCCTTGTTTCTCCACTCACTGTCCACTGTCTCAGCTCCACTGTTCACTCCAGAGTTCTACACTTACACACTGCAGTCTATATGTCGCTCTGCATACTTTATTACCCCCCTCTCCCCCTGTCCCTCAGCACTCAGGACCCCCACAGAGCAGGTGTGATGTGGTCGTGGATCATTCTCAGCGCTGCATGGACACTGACGTGGTGGTGGTGTGTTAGTGTGTGTTGTGCTGGTGTAGAGTGGATCAGACACAGCAGTGCTGCTGGAGTTTTATTGGCATTTCAGTGAAACTAAAGACAAGCAAAGACAGAGAAACACCTGGAAGAGAGAGACAATACAGAAGATGGGATCTGACATTTATGACAAAGACAATCACAGAAGAACGCCAGAGAAAAGCAGAAAGAGAAATAAACATGACATTATCAGAAAACACAATGAATGACAGATAAATCACAAAAACGAAGGAACAGACTTTTGAACATAAGCTACACAAGAAACTCCAGGTGCAGTCACATGATGGGAAAGGGGGTGTGGCCAGTGCAAAGACCAGGAAACGAGAGACAGACGCCCTGTCCCAACACTTGCATATGTGCCCATTTGCCCGTGCCCACCAAAGTGTGTTCTTTGCTTTTCCTCAAGTGTGCTCATGAGCGCCCCCTATGCGCACTTGGTGTGTCTCTCTCGAATCAGACAAACTTTTGTGAAGGGAAAAACAGCAAACTGTGTTACCCCCCTATGGAGCAGGAACAGAGCAACATCCTCATCTCGGTTGGTGCTTTTCAGCGTTTGGAGTCTCTCCGTTGTCTAAAAACCTCCAGATGGCGTTTATCTGCCGTGAGCAGAGAGAGAGAAAGCCTAGCACCGGACCGAGACACTTTGTTTTTTTACCCATTTACAGACACTGGGACTTCGTAAACACATTAGAGCAGTTTCCAGAGCAAACCGACTGCAGAGCAGCACATGAAGAGGACACACACTCAGAGCTTTATACACAGTGATGTTTGATTAAAATTGTGAATGTTGTCTTTAACTCTATCTTTTTTCTAGATGTGAACAGAAATGTTTTGTTTGTAATTGCACTTATGCTGTGTTTAATTCTCTATTTTTCTTTCTCAGAGTCAGCACTGGCTCCTGTTCTGACACCGTCTGAGCTCAAAGGGGATTTAGACTCTAACCTACTTGTATTCGCTGGAATCCACACTCCAACTGAACACTTTCGGAAGTCACTCTGAGTAAGAGCTTCTACGTAATGCTCTAAATGTAAATGTAATGTAAATGAGCCACTGAAGTTTGTGAAAGTGAGAATGACCAGCGTTATCTCAGGTCCACTCTAATAAAACACACTCCATCCTTTAACGGACATGACAGAAGCTCTTTCAGTCTGCGACGCCTCTCTCTGCGCTGTTTATAAATTTACTAAAGGTCTATGTGCGGTCTACACGATGTTAGCTCAGTAAACACGGATTAATTGTGTTCAGTTTAATTATTGTCTGCTCTGTTTACGCATCTGCAGTGAGACAGGCGAAGAGGGAGTGAGAGCTCCTGCATTAAATCTTCCTCGGCGACTCTCAGAACAGCTGGAGAGGCTTATCCAGCTGCTGCTAGTCAAGGAGAGACAGGAAAACAGCGACAGGACACGGATAAGTGCTGTCTCAGAGCAGTCACTTCCGTTTCAGTTACACTTCTATAGCTTAATTTACATAGAGTTTACATAGTGTGCGGACTAAGTTTCCAGAAAAGTTGGGACGCTGTGCAGAATGTGAATAAAAAGAGAAATCAATGTTTTGCAAATCATTTAAACCTTATTGTTAATTAAAGAAAGTGCAATGAATTAATTAAAGGATTCAAATAATCCAGAGATATCTCTATGTGAAAGAGACAAGGCTCAAAACCAACACTGGCCATATGTGGACTTTGAGCCCTCAGACTGCACTGAATTAAACACAGACAGGTTTCTGTAGGACATCACTGCACGGGTCAGAACCACTCCCCAAACCCACTGTCTGTGAACACAGTTCATCACCACCTCCACAAACACAAGCTAAACCTCACAGACGCAGAGAAGAACCCAGATATAAACAGGGTCCAGAAACGCCGCCTTCTCTGGGCGCCGGTTCATTTCAGACGCACTGAGGGGGAGTGGAGGAGTGTCCTGTGTCTGACACAATCACAGTCTGAAACTCTGTGTGGAAATCATGTACCTTTCCCATAGGGAAAACTCTAGACAATGGCTACACAAATCACACAATAGCAACAGATTCAAACCGATAGCCTTCACTTAGTTACAGAAAAATGAAGCGCAACCTTTTCCCATGATTTTAAGACACGACTTCAAACCAAACAATCAAAACAAATACAAGACACATTAATCTACAAAAGTGGAATGCGGCAAATGCTAAAAACAATATCTTTGTTGAAGTGAGGAAATGAAGGACAAGGTTTGGGCCCATCAATAGAACAATAGTCTTTGACGAGGGTTGTTGTTTGTAGCATTAGCATTAGCATTAGCAGAGCATCAGCCTTCTGAATATAACAGTCCTCCAAACCAGTCCACAAGGTTATATAAGCATATAAAATCTCCTTCTACATATATAGATGAATACAATATGTGTGAGACCCCAAACAACACAAAACTGGGTCAGCATTAGCTTCATCTTAGCATTAGCAATTAGCAAATCTACCACTTTTAGCCTAGAGTTGCATTTAAAAGGCAATGGTAAAATACAGTCACAACAAAAGGTACTTACAATGGGCATGAAACTGAAAGTTTCCCACCAAGGAGACTCCAAGAAGAGAGTACAGGTGTTTAAGTAACAACTTTTGGCCAGGCCCATGATAATATGATAATAATTAAAATAATAATAGAACTTCCTACAGCCCCCTAAAGAAAGGAGGAGGAATAATCTCCCAAAAAACAAGTTGTTTAGAGACTTCCCTGAAATGGTAACCAATCAGATTACACGTGGACACAGGCTAAATAGGAGAGAGATATCAGCTAAAGAGGAGGGGGGGGGGTAGGCGTTCTGTAAAGGCACCGTTAATACTGAATGATATAAACAGGGTTTGGGGCAACACTCTGCCGTCCAGACTTTTTCAGGGAAGCCTCAAAGAGTTTAGAACTACAGCAACTGGTCTCCTCCTTTCCCAAACAATTACAAAGGGTTGTTGTTAAAAGAGCTGAACCCAGTGGTAAACACTACCCTGTCACATCTTTTTTGGAACTTGTTGCTGGCATTGGAATAAAAAATGGCAAATATTTTTCTCAGTGTTAACATTTAAAATGTCTCTGTGTTTTTAATTTAAAGTGCACAGTGCACCAGCTTTTCTGGACATAGTGTTTTGTACCAAATAGTAATGAAACATGCTTTGTTCTCACTTTCCTGCCATTCCTCATTGAAGCAGACCCTGGAAACATCTGAATCATTACATTTTTGATGGTTTCTATGTTGGTGTTGCACTCTCATCACGACTTGAATAAGCAGCTTATAAAATGTACACATTATTGTTTATTCATTTAACCTTAATTAACCTTAACAGCCTAAACTCCAGCTAATCTTAATCCTGGTTTATAAGGTTTTAAAGCATGTTTGTGCACTGTATTCGTCATTTGACATTCAAACTTCCTCCAGCTCTTCTGTTAGAGGAACTGTTATATTGTTAAAAAATGTAAAGGCTGAATAAACACCATAAGCACAGAATATATAGGAGACCAGCGGCTCGGTGCTGAGCACGTTCCCCTCTCAGGGCTGGGATCTTGTGTTGAAATCCCATCTGGGTGGAGTTTCCGGGTTCTCATGGAGGTGAGGTGAACTGGCTTCTCTCTAATAACTGCCCTGGTGAGTGAACGAGTGTGTGAGTAAATGTGTGTGAGTGAATGTGTGTGTGTGTGTGTGTGTGTGTGTGTGTGTGTGTGTGGATTGAGTGTAGAATGTAATGGTGTTGATTGTAAAGCGTCCTGGGTTTCTAAAAAAGCGCTATATTAGTGTAGCAGTATAGACCAGATGTACAGTGTGTACTGATGCATGGACGGTGTAGTTCCAGATCAATGTGACCACAGCCGGTGCCGTGTTATTGTAGAGGTGTGTCCCAGTTCAGGGGCTGCATCCTTCGAAAGATATGGTCTACCAAGGTCTGTCCTTCGAAGGCTGTTGAGTGTTTTCTGAAGGCATAATTGACTGCTGTTCCTACTGTTACCATCACTACACACAGCCCCTATTCACTCCTGACTGCTCCTGTGCTTTAAAGATGAAGCCAGACTTTGTTTTTCCAACTTTATTTGAGCTGGAGATAAAAGCGTTTAATTCCAGTGGATTTCAATGAAAGCAGTTCTTTACAGATTATTTATTTTCTGTTTTAGTCTGAACTTATTTCATCAGGTTTAACATTTAAGTTAAACATTTTTAATGCAGTAGAAATCACAGCAAGTTTATTTAGAAGTAAATAAATCATGAATTAATATATTTTTAATTTATTGTCTGTAACCCATTTCACTCACACACTCACACTTTTGAGTCTCCAATCCACCTACCAACGTGTGTTTTTAGAGCGTGGGAGGAAACCGGAGCACCCAGAGGAAACCCACGCAGACACAGGGAGAACACACCACACTCCTCACAGACAGTCACCCGGAGGAAACCCACGCAGACACAGGGAGAACACACCACACTCCTCACAGACAGTCACCCGGAGGAAACCCACGCAGACACAGGGAGAACACACCACACTCCTCACAGACAGTCACCCGGAGGACACCCACACAGACACAGGGAGAACACAACCTGAAGGACCCTGGAGCTGTGACAGAGACACCACCTGCTGCTCCACTGTGATGGCGTATGAATTAATGTGTTCTATTATAATTTGAAATGGATACAGCCCTTTAGTGTGAATGCTGGATCCCACTGAGTTTACGGTTGTGATTCATTTGTGAATTTTTATGCTCTGTTTTGGTTATTAATAATAATACATATTAATTTTTCTCTCCAAAACAATCACACAATGCCAGATTTGGGAACAATACTAAATGTGTGTCATATTTTGGTTGTGAGGGTGGAACACATTTAATGGCAATGAATCACGATTCGTGTTCTTATGTGAGTTCAGTTTTTCCTGGAGACTGGTCGAGACACTGTCACGGATACTGAAGCGCAGGGTGTGATGCTGGTGATGGTGCTCCCAACAGATGAAGAGGAAGAAGGAGAAGTGATGATGGTGGACTCGTTCCTGGATGTCTCAGAGAGGACAGTATGAGCCGTCTGCCCTTCAATGAGAATTAGAGGAAATGTGTGAATTTGTTCTGTGCGCCACAGAGCACTCTGTTCTCCCATTGGTCAAGCTCAAGGAGCGTGTCACAGATGATGTCAAAATAATAATAAAAGTACAAAACCCTGACAGTCTAGACTCTGTAGTGGTGTCAGGAGGCGTCCCCCACACCACAGCTGTAGTTTTACATTATGTCACTGTCAGAGATTCAAGGACAAACATGAAGACAGAAGTAAACACAAAAGCTGTTTAATGAACAGAAAGATACACAACAAAGAAGAGGTAAGTAATTACTAAAGGACGAGAGACGCAAAGCCAAAGCACACAGAGAACTATAAGTAAACCAAGACACAGTAGTTCAGAGATAACCTCAAAGGGGACTAAGCCAAGAATAACAAAGACCAGACAGATCTAGAAACAAAATGGAAGACGGAAACAGAACCGAAAACTCAAATGAACCAAACTGTGAAACCTAAAAGAAAGCACAGAGGAACTAAGAAAGGAGCGGCAAAATAACAGAAGCTAGGTGCATACACAGGCAATAGGATGTCAGGACACAAAGAGACAAAACAACAGGGACCAGGTGTCAGAACCGAGAGGCAGAGGATGGACCAGAGAGAACAAAGCACAAACAAACCTGAAGAACCAGCGAGAACAACAGCTCGTATAAAAGGATACAGCAATAACCGGCCAATAAAACACTGAAGAACACTAGAGAAATACAACACAACACAGAAAACTAAGACTGGGTAAGGGCTTAAAAACCTACACAGAATGAGGAACACCTGTGAGTGTCACATGAGGAAAGGGGTGTGGCTAAGACAGGGACAGAAGAGTGTAGAGCCACGTCTCACCAGAGAGCAGAGGGACTTGAGACAGAGAAGGGTACAGAACAAAACCGTCGGAGTAACCCAGCATTGGGGACTAACACTAATGCAGACGAGCTGGTTACTAAGAAGTGCTAGTTTGGAATATAACTTGGGGATAAATCACCATTACCTAAAATGACCTCTGCTCCTCAAGGGCCCTGTCTTCCTCTGCACTAATCATTACACTTCCTCCTCTCGGTGACCCTCTGGGGGCCGCACAATTATACGACTCTGTCCGACAAAACCTTAGCTCTCAGATAATTGGGCTGAAAGTTCCTGTGCCGCACAGCGGAGAGTGTTTCCAGTTTCCTGAGCTGAAATATTAAAACCCTGCTCTGGTTTTTAACAGATGTTTGATCCAGCCTTTAGCCCACTCCATGTCTTTAATGTTTATAACGATCACACGGACAGACAGCAGTGCCGACAGACTCACGGCACCAAAAGCCAAGGCCCAATTAATCCACGTCGGCCGACTACGTCGCAGTGTTCCTGCTGGTATTTACAAGTCACTTCCCTCTATTTCTTCATTCATCACTGTCTTCATGTGGCCACTGGGAGGGATCTGCCGTCACATCCCTGAGCTTCACATTCTCATCACAATCCAATCTCTGTCCTTCATGAGGCCACTTCAGTGGTCATTGGGAATCTCTGTAATGCCTCACGCATGTTTGTCTGAGTTGTGAATGATTTTGTCTGTGGAGAGGATGATGATGTTCACTCACAGTCCGTTCTGTCAGTGTTCTGGATGAATGGATGCTGACAGATTCATTTCCTGGGTTCAGTCTGTTATAATGTGACACTTTATTGATACAAGCATTGAAACCATTCACATTTAAGTCAAATTTAGAATTAGAATCATTTTGTTCTCCACATTTAACTAGGGGGCAGTGAGCGGTGGGCAGTTGGAGGTTAGGTGCCTTGCTCAAGGACACTTCAGTCAAGACCTGCCGGCTCTGGGGATAGAGCCCCACCCTCACCCCCCCTCACCCCTCACCCCCCCTCACCCAACACCCCCCCTCACCCAACACCCCCCCCCTCACCCTCCCTCACCCAACACCCCCCCTCACCCCCCCCTCACCCAACCTTTAAAAGTTTATAAATGTAGTCCATGAAACCGCTGTGTTACTTACTTCTCGACGCCACGCATTAGACACAGGTCGAAGAGGAAGGAGCGATGAGAGCGATGGGTTTTCTGCTTCAGAAGTACATTACATTCTACCTCTGTATTTATTTACACTACCAGTCCTTGCAGCTGTTATTTAACTTCGTAGCCACAGTGCTTTATTCTGTGTAGTGGTGTGTTGTGTTGTCTTTGGTCGATTGTATGTCTAAGTTATGTCCTAGTATTGTCTTATTTTGCCGAGCACAGTGGAGTTTAGAGAGCCGTGACCTGGTTTAGCTGTGCACTGCTGTGTGTCGTCGAAATGACAGTAAAGTTCACTTTGCCTTTGCACTAGTTTGGCGTTCAGCTTAGGTCCTTACAGAACCGGCCCAAACCTGTAGATGTGTGTTAGTAATTACACAGAAACAGTTTGGTTTGGTTCTGTCTCAAATTTTCAAACTGTGTGTGAGCTACTGCTGAATCTAAAGCCCAAAGAGCCTTGCTCACTGTGTCATCGAACTGTAACGTCTGAGGATGGATCAACGTTCCTTGTTTTGGTCACATTCAAGCGTTTAAACACAGAGAAACACGAAATGGCTGCAAGCGTTCCAGCTCATACCCTGACCCTCGTTCTTGTGTCCTCCCTCACTGCTGAAAGCAGCAGGACAGAGGAGCTATAGAGGCAGCAGCTGCTCTGTGGTCATTGTGTTAGCTCTGGCATTCTCAGAGCGAGTGGCCTTTCCTGCCCCTGTGTGTGGGCTGTGTGTGAGCTGCGATGCGCAGACAGCGGCCCCAGTGTGCTCTCATTAAAACTGTATGTATCCTCCTTGCTTCAGCAGCTGAGGAAATTACATTTTTCCAGTGAAAATCAAGTAATTACAGTTTCTGTGTGCGCCGAGGCAAACGAGCAGAGAATTCAAATGTCCTGCTGACGCGCGGGGCCGGGACTGATGCATCGCCTCGTATATCTGCACTGGTATTTCTCAGCAGCTTTACTGTTCCTCCCGGCTGTGATTAGTTCTAAATGAACGGTGGTTGTGTAGCGCCTGGAAACGGAGGTAATCTGAGAACAGCAAATTTACTCAGTCGAGACACTGACCCCGGATTTGTGATGGACTCTGTTTGCTAGTCACACAAGAAAGAAAACAATGATTTAAAGAAGCCAGAGAGTCTGCTCTTTCCTCCCCCCCCTCTCCTTTTCTCTCTCTTTCTCTCTCTCTCTCTCTCTCTCTCTCTCTCTCTCTCTCTCTCTATTACTAGTGTCTCTCTGTCTGTCTGTCTCTCTCTCCCTCTCTTTGTCTCTCTCTCTCTGTCCTCTCTCTCTATTACTAGTGTCTCTCTCTCTCTCTCACTCTCTGTCTGTCTCTGTCTGTCTCTCTCTCTCTCTCTCCCTCTCTCTTTGTCTCTCTCTCTCTCTCCCTCTCTCTCTATTACTAGTGTCTCTCTCTCTCTCTCTCTCTCTCTCACCTTTTCCCTCTCTTTCTCTCTCTCTCTCTCTCTCTCTCTCTCTATTACTAGTGTCTCTCTGTCTGTCTGTCTCTCTCTCCCTCTCTTTGTCTCTCTCTCTCTGTCCTCTCTCTCTATTACTAGTGTCTCTCTCTCTCTCTCACTCTCTGTCTGTCTCTGTCTGTCTCTCTCTCTCTCTCTCCCTCTCTCTTTGTCTCTCTCTCTCTCTCCCTCTCTCTCTATTACTAGTGTCTCTCTCTCTCTCTCTCTCTCTCTCTCACCTTTTCCCTCTCTCCCTCTCTCTCTCTCTCTCACCTTTTCCCTCCCTCCCTCCCTCCTCTCTCTCTCTCTCTCTCTCTCTCTCTCTCTCTCTCTCTCTCTCTCTCTCTCACTCTCTGTCTGTCTGTCTGTCTGTCTCTCTCTCTCTCTCTCCCTCTCTCTTTGTCTCTCTCTCTCTCTCCCTCTCTCTCTATTACTAGTGTCTCTCTCTCTCTCTCACCTTTTCCCTCTCTCCCTCTCTCTCTCTCTCACCTTTTCCCTCTCTCTCTCTCTCTCTCTCTCTCTCTCTCTCTCTCTCTCACCTTTTCCCTCCCTCCCTCTCTCTCTCTCTCACCTTTTCCCTCCCTCCCTCTCTCTCTCTCTCTCTCTCTCTCTCTCTCTCTCTCTCTAACAAGGTTTCCATCCAGAAAGTCTCAAATGTTATGCGCAATAAAGAAATAAATGTGAAACGAGCCGTGTTTCCATCCACTGCACTTTTGTGAATAAACTGCAGACGACGTGGGCTCCGTGATCGGGGCAGGGTCTGAACGAGGGAGAGGGAGAGATCTGAATGGGTTTTCACTTTGATCAAAATCGGTTTCACAGCTCTTTATATCAAAAGCTCACTTTATTTCAGGAAGCTTGATTTAATATTTATTTATTGGGCGTCTGCGTGGCTTCTGTGTGGAGCGTGTTCCTAATGTTTTGAGAGGAAAGTTAACCGCTGAGGTCTCTGAGTTTTGCTCAGTGCTGTGTGTGTGTGTGTGTGTGTGTTTGTACAGTTAAGAAGTTGGGGGTGAAACTGGTGTGAAAACAGAGTCATGGCTGTGGTCCTAAAGTGAGAAGAGAATATAGAGAATTGAGGCAGGGAGTGTGTTAAAAGCCTGTGCCTGCGGGGTCAGTCTGGGGCTGTAGGGGGTGCTGCGGCTGCGGGGTCAGTCTGGGGCTGTAGGGGGTGCTGCGGCTGCGGGGTCAGTCTGGGGCTGTAGGGGGCGCTGCGGCTGCGGGGTCAGTCTGAGGCTGTGGGGGGCGCTGCGGCTGCGGGGTCAGTCTGGGTCTGTGGGGGGCGCTGTGGCTGCGGGGTCAGTCTGGGGCTGTAGGGGGCGCTGTGGCTGCGGGGTCAGTCTGGGGCTGTGGGGGACGCTGCGGCTGCGGGGTCAGTCTGGGGCTGTAGGGGGCGCTGCGGCTGCGGGGTCAGTCTGGGGCTGTAGGGGGTGCTGTGGCTCATCACAACATTAACTTATTTTGTAATTTTCAGTCGCAGATTTGATCAGAGTATCAGTCCGGCCGCTCGGAGCAGCTCTTATCGGCTTCAAAAATCTCGAAATCAAGTCATTCCTTTCTGTGCAGGTGCAAGAACAAGTAATTTTGTATAATCTCAGATACACTGCTGCTACCCCCTTTACAGGAATAAACAGGAAGTCATTAGCATGTTTGCAGCTTGTATAAAAATAAAAGAATGTTGACTGGAACAAAGAAAAGAGACTAAATCGTTTAAGCATCGCTTCACTGGCTTCCTCTCTGTTACAGGATTTATTTATTTATTTATTTATTTGTTATTAAAGCTTTGCACGAGCGAACACCATCGTACACTGTTGAGTTACTCAGTCCACACTCTGTTTCAAGGGCCTTAAGTTCCTTTAACCAGTCCTTGCAGCTGTTATTTAACTTCGTAGCCACAGTGCTTTATTCTGTGTAGTGGTGTGTTGTGTTGTCTTTGGTCGATTGTATGTCTAAGTTATGTCCTAGTATTGTCTTATTTTGCCGAGCACAGTGGAGTTTAGAGAGCCGTGACCTGGTTTAGCTGTGCACTGCTGTGTGTCGTCGAAATGACAGTAAAGTTCACTTTGCCTTTGCACTAGTTTGGCGTTCAGCTTAGGTCCTTACAGAACCGGCCCAAACCTGTAGATGTGTGTTAGTAATTACACAGAAACAGTTTGGTTTGGTTCTGTCTCAAATTTTCAAACTGTGTGTGAGCTACTGCTGAATCTAAAGCCCAAAGAGCCTTGCTCACTGTGTCATCGAACTGTAACGTCTGAGGATGGATCAACGTTCCTTGTTTTGGTCACATTCAAGCGTTTAAACACAGAGAAACACGAAATGGCTGCAAGCGTTCCAGCTCATACCCTGACCCTCGTTCTTGTGTCCTCCCTCACTGCTGAAAGCAGCAGGACAGAGGAGCTATAGAGGCAGCAGCTGCTCTGTGGTCATTGTGTTAGCTCTGGCATTCTCAGAGCGAGTGGCCTTTCCTGCCCCTGTGTGTGGGCTGTGTGTGAGCTGCGATGCGCAGACAGCGGATTACCGAGTTACTCAGTCCACACTCTGTTTCAAGGGCCTTAAGTTCCTTTAACCAGTTACTCCTAGCTGCACCCATCTCACCTGAGAATGGGGGGTGAACACACCTTCTCTGCTGCTCCTTCTCTTACTGTCCCTCTCTTACAGTCCAGACTTAAAGCATATCTTTTTACCTTCGCATTTTAATTGGTAGTTTCTGTTTGTTGAACACAGCTCCAGGGACCTGTAAATTGTGGGTTTTAGTCCTGCTCCGGGTGACTGTGAGGAGTGTGGTGTGTTCTCTCTGTGTCTGCGTGGGTTTCCTCCGGGTGACTGTCTGTGAGGAGTGTGGTGTGTTCTCTCTGTGTCTGCGTGGGTTTCCTCTGGATGACTGTCTGTGAGGAGTGTGGTGTGTTCTCTCTGTGTCTGCGTGGGTTTCCTCCGGGTGACTGTCTGTGAGGAGTGTGGTGTGTTCTCTCTGTATCTGCGTGGGTTTCCTCCGGGTGACTGTCTGTGAGGAGGGTGGTGTGTTCTCTCTGTGTCTGTGTGGGTTTCCTCCGGGTGACTGTCTGTGAGAAGTGTGGTGTGTTCTCTCTGTGTCTGCGTGGGTTTCCTCTGGATTACTGTCTGTGAGGAGTGTGGTGTGTTCTCTCTGTGTCTGCGTGGGTTTCCTCTGGATGACTGTCTGTGAGGAGTGTGGTGTGTTCTCTCTGTGTCTGCGTGGGTTTCCTCTGGATGACTGTCTGTGAGGAGTGTGGTGTGTTCTCTCTGTGTCTGCGTGGGTTTCCTCCGGGTGACTGTCTGTGAGGAGTGTAGTGTGTTCTCCCTGTATCTGCGTGGGTTTCCTCCGGGTGACTGTCTGTGAGGAGTGTGGTGTGTTCTCTCTGTGTCTGTGTGGGTTTCCTCCGGGTGACTGTCTGTGAGGAGTGTGGTGTGTTCTCCCTGTGTCTGCGTGGGTTTCCTCCGGGTGACTGTCTGTGAGGAGTGTGGTGTGTTCTCTCTGTGTCTGTGTGGGCTTCCTCCGGGTGACTGTCTGTGAGGAATGTGGTGTGTTCTCTCTGTGTCTGTGTGGGTTTCCTCCAGGTGACTGTCTGTGAGAAGTGTGGTGTGTTCTCTCTGTATCTGTGTGGGTTTCCTCTGGGCGACTGTCTGTGAGGAGTGTGGTGTGTTCTCTCTGTGTCTGTGTGGGTTTCCTCCGGGTGACTCTCTGTGAGGAGTGTGGTGTGTTCTCTCTGTGTCTGCGTGGGTTTCCTCTGGGTGCTCCGGTTTCCTCCCACGCTCCAAAAACACACGTTGGTACGTGGATTGGAGACTCAAAAGTGTCTGTAGGTGTGAGTGTGTGAGTGAATGTGTGAGTGTGTGTCGACCTGTGAAGGACTGGCGCCCCCTCCAGGGTGTGTTCCTGCCTTGCGCCCAGTGATTCCGGGTAGGCTCCAGACCCACCACGGCCCTGAACTGTAACAGAGTCACTACCCGCTGCTCCACTGTGCCGATCTACATTATATACAAATGTTTACTGTTTAGTGAGCTGCTATAATCAGTGCTTTATTCAGCAGGTTTTTCATGCTTAGCACCTAAGCATCTAGTGGCCACAGGAAACAACTTCTGCCACTTCAGTCACACACACACCCAGTCAATCACACACACTCACCCTGTCACTCACTCTCACACCCAGTCACTCACACACTCACTCATACACTCACCCAGTCACTCACACACTCACCCAGTCACTCACACACTCACCCTGTCACTCACACACTCACCCTGTCACTCACTCTCACACCCAGTCACTCACACACTCACTCATACACTCACCCAGTCACTCACACACTCACTCATACACTCACCCAGTCACTCACACACTCACCCAGTCACTCACACACTCACCCAGTCACTCACACACTCACCCTGTCACTCACACACTCACCCTGTCACTCACACACTCATTCACACACTCACCCAGTCACTCACACACTCACTCATACACTCACCCAGTCACTCACACACTCACCCAGTCACTCACACACTCACCCAGTCACTCACACACTCACTCATACACTCACACACTCACCCAGTCACTCACACACTCACCCAGTCACTCACACACTCACCCAGTCACTCACACACTCATTCACACACTCACCCAGTCACTCACACACTCACTCATACACTCACCCAGTCACTCACACTCACCCAGACACTCACACACTCACCCTGTCACTCATACACTCACCCAGTCACTCACACACTCACCCATACACTCACCCAGTCACTCACTCACTCACACTGTCACTCACCTGTGGACAGTTTCACTTACACATTTTTTTATAAACATTTTAAAAGACATTTTATATAAAAAGTACCTTTCATTTAAACCCTGGAAGTGATGTTTGTCGCCAGCTTTAATCTCTTTTAAGGTAGACACATGCAGGATGTTAGGGATGAATCATGTTTGGGGTTCAGCTGAGGAGAGTGGCGCTGCACAATGCCGTGATAACTGCAATTAACCGTCCCATTTTCAATTACACCACACAGCTGGGATTATCCGGGGAGCTTAATGTGCTCAGGAGATAAATCCACACATACATTACAAGCTACCATTAGGTCACTGTGAGGTAAGTCCAGTCTGAGCTGCAGGAGTCCAGTCCAAGGACAAGCAGGGTTCAGTAGGTGAGGTGGCCCGAACAGAACCGTGAGTAAAAATAAGAATTACAATAAGAGGCACTTTATAATTGGTAACAGTGCTGCACACAGAGAGAGAGAACAGTGAGAACAAAGAGAGAACAGAGAGAGAACAGTGAGAACAGAGAGAGGACAGTGAGAACAGAGAGAGAACAGTGAGGACAGAGAGAGAACAGTGAGGACAGAGAGAGAACAGTGAGAACAGAGAGAGGACAGTGAGGACAGAGAGAGAACAGTGAGGACAGAGAGAGAACAGTGAGAGAACAGTGAGACAACAGTGAGGACAGAGAGAGAACAGTGAGAGCAGAGGGAGAACAGTGAGAGCAGAGGGAGAACAGTGAGAACAGAGAGAGAACAGTGAGAACAGTGAGAACAAAGAGAGAACAGAGAGAGAACAGTGAGAACAGAGAGAGGACAGTGAGAACAGAGAGAGAACAGTGAGGACAGAGAGAGAACAGTGAGAACAGAGAGAGGACAGTGAGAACAGAGAGAGAACAGTGAGGACAGTGAGAGAACAGTGAGAACAGAGAGAGAACAGTGAGGACAGAGAGAGAACAGTGAGAACAGAAAGAGAACAGTGAGAACAGAGGGAGAACAGTGAGAGCAGAGGGAGAACAGTGAGAACAGAGAGAGAACAGTGAGAACAGAAAGAACAGTGAGAACAGAAAGAACAGTGAGAACAAAGAGAGAACAGTGAGAACAAAGAGAGAACAGAGAGAGAACAGTGAGGACAGTGAGAACAGAGAGAGAACAGTGAGAACAGAGAGAGAACAGTGAGGACAGTGAGAGAACAGTGAGAACAGAGAGAGAACAGTGAGGACAGAGAGAGAACAGTGAGAACAGAAAGAACAGTGAGAACAGAGAGAGAACAGTGAGAACAGAGAGAGAACAGTGAGGACAGAGAGAGAACAGTGAGGACAGAGAGAGAACAGTGAGAACAGAGAGAGAACAGTGAGAACAGAGAGAGAACTCCGGCAGATCTGACTATGACAGCTTTAACTAAAAGGAGAGAACCAGGAGGACACACAGACACGGGAGCATCCTGAAACACTGGCATCCCTCCGCTCCACCGTCAACAAACCTGAGTGATCGCGAGAAGCGGCGGGACGACAGCACCAGCGTCTCAGTTTACTATAATTTCCTGTGTCCATGGACCCCCCGAATCTGCCGCCTTTATCTATGGGGGAGCATTAGCTACCAAAAGATAAACTAAACAAATGTGTTTTTAGCCTAGATTTGAAGATTGCGACTGTGTCTGAGTCCCGAACATTTTCTGGAAGATCTTTCCAGAGTCTGGGGGCTTTATAAGAAAAGGCTCTTCCCCCAGCTGAGGCCTTCTGAATTCTGGGAACAATTAAAAATCCAGTATTCTGTGATCTGAGTGAACGTGGAGGCTCATAATAGGAAATTGTATCTTGAAGATATTCAGGAGCAAGCCCATGTAGACCTTTATATGTTAATAACAAAATTTTGTAGTCAATGCGGAATTTAACAGGCAGCCAATGAAGTGATGATAAAACTGGGCTGATATGTTCAAATTTTCTAGTTTTAGTGAGGACCCTAGCTGCAGCATTTTGAACTAGTTGAAGTTTTCTTAAATTGCTGCTGGTGCATCCTGACAGTACTGCGTTACAGTAGTCAAGCCTTGAAGTAATAAAGGCATGTACTAATGTTTCTGCGTCCTGAAGGGATAAGGCATTTCTAATCTTAGCAATATTGCGAAGATGTAAAACAGCTGTCCTAGTAATACTACCTATGTGTTGATCAAATGATAAATCCGGGTCAATTATGACCAAGATTTTTGCTGCTGAACCAGGTTTAACTGGAAAGTCAGCGAGATTTAAAATTAAATCTGATAATTTATTTCTTGCCACTTTTGGACCCAAAAGCAGGACCTCTGTTTTGTTGCTGTTTAGAAGGAGGAAGTTAAGCAACATCCAGCCTTTCACGTCTTTTACACAGTCCTCTATTTTCTTTAATCTGTGTTTGTCATCGGGCTTGGCTGAAATATACAATTGCGTGTCATCTGCGTAACAGTGAAAGTTAATGTCATGGTTTCTTATAACTGTGCCTAGTGGTAACATGTATAATGTAAACAACAATGGTCCTAAAATAGAGCCTTGTGGAATTCCAAATCTTACTTTAGAATAATTTGAATTTAGATTGTTTACTTTTACGAATTGGTAACGTTCCGTTAAGTAAGATTTGAACCATAATAGGGCTGTCCCTGTGATTCCAACCATGTTTTCTAACCTTTATAGGAGAATATTGTGGTCTATTGTATCAAGGCTGCGCTTAGGTCAAGAAGCACCAACAGGGATACATGGCCTTGATCAGAGGCAAGAAGAAGATCATTTGTTATCTTGGCTAGAGCTGTCTCTGTACTATGATGTTGCCTGAATCCAGATTGGAATTTTTCATATATATGATTCTTATGTAGATATGAAGTTGTTGGGCCACAGCTCTTTCTAAGATCTTGGACAGAAATGGCAAATTAGAAATAGGCCTGTAATTAGACAGTGTACTAGCATCAAGATTTGGTTTCTTGATCATAGGTTTAATAACTGCTAGTTTAAAAGCTTGGGTACATGGCCCAGGCTAAGGGATGAGTTTACTATAGTTAAAAGAGGATCAATAATAGCTGGTAGTACTTCTTTGAGCAACTTTGTGGGAATTGCATCAAGTGTGCAAGTTGTACAGTTTGCGGAGGTGATAATCTTCTCTAGTTCTAATTGTGGGAGTGGGTAAAATGTTTCAAGTCTTTCTTTTACAGTTACATTATGTTTTATATCATTCACATCGGGTGGCAGCCAGGATGGATTTGATCCTGTGGCTTGAGTTTGTTGTCTAATATTCTCAATTTTATTATTAAAAAAGTCCATAAAATCTTTACTGGTGAGAGTTGCTGGAATTAGTTGTTCAGAACCTGCTTGATTTTTTGTAATTCTAGAAAACGCACTAAACAGTGCTCTCGGAATATTTTTATTATGGAGGATCAGCGAGGCCAGATATGCTGAGCGAGCTTTAGTGAGGGCATTTCTATACTCTATAAGGCTGTCCTTCCAGGCAGAATGGAACACTTCAAGCTTGGTTGATCGCCATTTCCACTCTAGTTTTCATAATGTTTGTTTTAAAGTACGGGTCTTATTATTATACCATGGTGCGAGCTTTTTCTGTCTTATACTTTTATGTTTAAGTGGTGCTACCTTTTCTAAAGTAGATCGACAGGTATTTTCTAGGTAATCAGTTAGTACATCTAGGTCCATTGGGTCTGATGGAGTTGGAACTGGGGTCGATAGTTCTGGTAGGCTTGTAGGGCGGTAGATGGTTTTATTGTACGCTTTGTAGAATAGCAAGGGTTCTTACATATATTATGGCTAAAACGTAGCTCAAATGAAATTAAGTAATGATCGGAGATTGCTGAGGATTGCGGTAAGATATTTTGTCAATGTTAAGACCTAGTGTCAGAACTAAGTCTAAAGTGTGGCTGCAGTAGTGTGTAGGCCCTGTTACATTTTGAGTAATACCAATAGAGTCTAAGATTGAGGTAAATGCCTTTTTAGTGGGTCACTTTCCTTCTCAAAATGGATATTGAAATCTCCTACAATTATAACTTTATGATTGCACATTGTAGCAAAATAGCTGAATTCTTTCAGAAATTCTAAGTAAGGCCCTGGTGGTCTGTAAATGTTGCATAATAAAAATGCATCCTTTTTTGTGACCGGATTTGTAATAATAGTGGAGAGAACCTCAAAAGAAGAGAAGGTGTCACATTGTTTAAGACTAATTTCTAGGGTATTTTGGTAAATTACACATACTCCACCTCTTTTGCCTGATATTCTTGGGCTATGTGCATAATTATAGCCTAGGGGGGTGGCTTCATTTAGTGCTAAATATTCATTTGGTCTAACCCACGTTTCCGTGAGACAGAAAACATTGAATTTATGATCACTTATAATATCATTTACGATGAGTGCTTTTGAGTTTAGTGATCTTATGTTGAGTAACCCAAATTTTAGTTCTGAGGTGTTGCTGCTAGGTGTTGTGTATGATTTAATACTGATTAGGTTGCTGAAACAAGCTGATTTTGTTTTTCTACTTTTACATTTAGTTCAGGGGAAAGACACAGTCTCAATACAGTTGAACCTGGGTGACGCCTCAAGACAGTTCGCAGACGGTCGGTTTAGCCTGTCTGTCTGCGGCCTGGTCCCGGCTCCGTATTGTCAGCAGCTATCTACACTACTCTGCTGACTAACTAAAAGACTATGTGCTATGCTGCAAGAAAGTAAGGCAGCACCCTCCCGCGTGGGGTGGATACCATCCCTACCTATAAGAACAGGCTTGCCCTCAAAACGTAACCAATTGTCTATAAAGCCCACTTGATTTTTGGAACACCACTTGGACATCCAGCAGTTTAACGCCCAAAGTCTGCTGTAAGCTTCGTCGCCACACTGGCCCATTGGTATGGGGCCAGAGCAGATTACGGCATCGGACATTGTCTGGGCCAGTTTAATCACCTCTGTAATATTAACCTTAGTTACCTCAGACTGCCGCAGACGAATATCATTGGCCCCTACATGAATGACTACCCTCGAATATCTCCTATTAGCTTTTAGTTGATTTTAGTAACTTACACCAAGAACGTTACTCCAGGGTCCGGTGGCAGTTTTAGTGCCTCTGTAATGAATATTCCTGCGGAGACAATCTAAAAGACAAATCTATGGATGGTTAGTAGGTTATAAAAACAGATATAAATATAGAAATAACAGTAGAAACGAGTAAACAGGAAAACCCGAGCGATCAAAACAGCTTCTAAACGGGTACAGGAACAGCCAAACGGGTTGCCAGATCAGCCATAATGCCATGTCCAAGAATTGGGACAGCCTACGTGTCGGGAGCGCGCTGACTGTGGAGAGAGAACAGAGAGAGAACAGTTAGAACAGAGAGAGAACAGTGAGAACAGAGAGAGAACAGTTAGAACAGAGAGATTACAGTGAGAACAGAGGGAGAACAGTGATAACAGAGAGAGAACAGTGAGAACAGAGAGAGACCAGTGAGAACAAAGAGAGAACAGGTAGAACAGAGAGAGAACAGTGAGAACAGAGAGAGAACAGTTAGAACAGAGAGAACAGAGAGAGAACAGGGAGAACAGAGAGAGAACAGGGAGAACACAGAGAGAACAGTTAGAACAGAGAGAACAGAGAGAACAGAGAGAGAACAGTGTGAACAGAGAGAGAACAGAGAGAACAGTGAGAACAGAGAGAGAACAGTGAGAATAGAGAGAGAACAGAGAGAGAACAGTGAGAACAGAGAGAGAACAGTGAGAACAGAGAGAGAACAGTGAGAACAGAGA
This sequence comes from Hoplias malabaricus, assembly GCF_029633855.1. Classification (NCBI taxonomy): domain Eukaryota; kingdom Metazoa; phylum Chordata; class Actinopteri; order Characiformes; family Erythrinidae; genus Hoplias; species Hoplias malabaricus. The sequence goes on along the minus strand of NC_089803.1, from coordinate 72,431,167 downwards.
GAGAACACTACTTTAGAGCGCCTGCCTGTCACTCAGAGGACACCCGGCACATGGAAGACTTGAGGATGTAGAAAACTCCCAGCACTGACTGAAAACTGTTGCAGAAAAGTGCTGCGCTGCCTGGAGCTGTACATCTGCAGGAAAAGAGCGGTTACACATTGTGATTTCACCAGTGATGTCCAATCTGTTCTCTCTTAATAACTGTTCATCACTCAGAGAGTCTAGAGGATACTCTCTGTCTCCAAAATCTCTCCTAGGAACACAGTCATCTACAAAAACCCTGTAAAAGTGCACCGTGTTCTCCACCGTCTGAGCGTTCCAGTGAGGTTCTATGTTCTGGTGAGGTTCTGCGTTCCAGTGAGGTTCTGTGTCCTGTAAATTATTCTAAGGGAATTGACAGTTAAGGAACTTAACAGTTTTTAAGGGATTCCTAAAGAGACACTGAATACTTCAGGGAACATTTAAGGTGTTTTGACGATTTCCCTTAAGAAAGCCCTTAGTTACCATTCAGGTGTTTTTCTGCAACACACTTAACTTTAAGGGATTTTTAAGCGACATTTTCACTTAAGGTGTGTTTTATGCAACTGGGCACTGAGCTCTTTCTGGAGCTTCTTTATCTCCACAGACTCCATCATGGTTCCTGCTGGAGCCCACTGGGAACCAATGAATGCTGGGGGAAATACACAAATGGTTCCAAATTACATCCAATGACAGGAACTGGTTCATTCATTCATTATCTGTAACCCTTCTCCAGTTCAGGGTCGTGGTGGGTCCAGAGCCTACCTGGAATCACTGGGCGCAAGGCGGGAATACACCCTGGAGGGGGCACCAGTCCTTCACAGGGCAACACTTTTTGAGTCACCAAACCACCTACCAACGTGTGTTTTTGGAGCATGGGAGGAAACCGGAGCACCCGGAGGAAACCCACACAGACACAGGGAGAACACACCACACTCCTCACAGACAGTCACCTGAAGGAAACCCACACTGACACAGAGAGAACACACCACACTCCTCACAGACAGTCACCTGGAGAAAACCCACACAGACACAGAGAGAACACACCACACTCCTCACAGACAGTCACCCGGAGGAAACCCACGCAGACACAGGGAGAACACCACACTCCTCACAGACAGTCACCCGGAGGAAACCCACACAGACACAGGGAGAACACACCACACTCCTCACAGACAGTCACCTGAAGGAAACCCACACTGACACAGAGAGAACACACCACACTCCTCACAGACAGTCACCCGGAGAAAACCCACACAGACACAGGGAGAACACACCACACTCCTCACAGACAGTCACCTGAAGGAAACCCACACTGACACAGAGAGAACACACCACACTCTTCACAGACAGTCACCTGGAGGAAACCCACACAGACACAGAGAGAACACACCACACTCCTCACAGACAGTCACCCGGAGGAAACCCACACAGACACAGAGAGAACACACCACACTCTTCACAGACAGTCACCCGGAGGAAACCCACACAGACACAGAGAGAACACACCACACTCCTCACAGACAGTCCCCCGGAGGAAACCCACGCAGACACAGGGAGAACACACCACACTCCTCACAGACAGTCACCTGGAGTGGGAATCAAACCCACAACCTCCAGGTCCCTGGAGCTGTGTGACTGCGACATATACCTACTGCGCCACCATGCCGCCCCAAGGAACTGGTTAAAAAGGTTTATTATTGTTGGGTTTGAACCCCGGACCCCAGTCCTCAGGTCTGAACTACATC
>NC_089803.1:72326901-72421901 GCF_029633855.1 Hoplias malabaricus | reverse complement strand
AAGGAATAACATAAGGGAATTGTGTGTGTGTGTGTGTGTGTGTGTGTGTGTGTGTGTGTGTGAGAGAGAGACAAAATTCAGGGTCCTTTTACACGCCAAGAAGTGTGAAATGAGAGAGGTGACCCGTTGAAGGGTCATCCTCCTCCACATCCATCCATCCACATTCATGTTTGAGGAACATGAAGAGTTCCTTATTCAGTGACATATGAGCTTCTCAGCCATTCCAAAACCACACACACACACACACACACACACACACACACACAAGAGAGGAGAGAGAGAGAGGGAACCAGGTCTGTACTTTCCTCATCCAGTGTTTCTGCTCCCTGTGGATTTTCTGCGCAGTGTTCGCAGACAGTGTCATTCCTTGGTTGTTTTAAGTGCCTGCTGCCCACAAGAGCCCAGCTGCGTGGAGTTTTAAAAGCCACAGGATTAAACATAGTTTTGTCAGGTTTTGTTTAATGTAATGTCAGCGAGAGAGCGCGCGAGAGAGAGAGAGAGACGTTCACAGATTTACACAGAGCAGAAAGGACCCAGTGCACTTTGCTCAGAGAACAACAATCGCTTCATCAAAGATGGACAGCGGCACGTTTTCGGAGCTGCTGGGAATGTGAAAGGAAGGTAATCACGCTCTTCAGGACGCCATGGTGCTGCTCGGACAATCACAGTCAGAAAGATTGAAAGGAAATGAAATAAGACAATGTGGAACAGCTGCACATGAGCAGAACCAACTTGTTCAGTGACTTCACCCTGTGTATGAAAGCATTATTTATATAAACTTTACCTTGCTTTAAATGACTTCATGCAACACTTATAGGGGCTTTATACCCCGCTACCCCCCCCCCTAGGGTGGAACACAGTTCTGTTTCTTAATGAAGCGTCTGTGACCTGCTTTGGTCCAAACCCCACGAGCCCCACAGCAGTGTTCTCCCCCTGTGTAAACAGCCCCTGTTCAGAACGCCCGCTTTCAGCACCTGTTCCTTTAAATGATAATGAGCCGCTCGCTGTTCACCCCGACCCCGAGCGCACAGCAGTGAGGAGCGAGGAGCAGAAGCTCTGGTTTTTAGCCGTTTTCACTCTGTTCTCTTTCTTCTCCGTTTTTACTCAGTGCTCTTATTTCTCCGCGCTCGTTGTGTCTGTTTTGCTGAGTTTAACCTCGTCTTTGCACTCTCACATAAACACAGGTCCAGCGCTGTGATTGGACAGACTCAGACGAGGGGGCGCGGCCATTGTAGAGTCTCTGCACTTGACGTCAGAAGTGGAGCAGAATCACAGCGGCTGGTTTTATGACTTAGATATTTTACCTTATGTTGTCCTCATGATGTCACTTTTCGCAGACGACCAGCACCAACTCTCCATCTGTAAAATCTCCAGCTGCAGCAGAGATCACGTTTGTTTTTATCCGACTCACGACAGCAGCTCGGTGGATCGGTGGCCGACGAAAGAATCCAGCGAGAGCCGGACGCTGCAACAAGGAAGGAACAAACTCTACTGATCTGTCTGAACTGATGACAGAGCTGTGTTCAGTCCCAAACAACAACAACACGCTGATACACCATGAGTACACACCGCTTAACGTTACCGCCGCCGTTGTTGTGGTTTCCAAAGCCCTCTGTTCCCCTTAGAGACGGGGATAGAGACGACACCAGATACATTTCAGGGGGGAGCTGTGGGAGCCAAAGTTGCTTTTGCTGGAGGTATATTTTTTGTCATAAACAGAAGGAAACCCATGCTACTGTTTCATGTCTCTATAGTGTAAGCACTGAGCCTTTAACACACTTTTAATAGCTCTGCTTCAGCTCATAACATTTCCACCTACTAATTATCTTTCTTCCTCTTGAATCTGAAACTCAGCCTCCAGTCAGAACTCCTCCAGACCCGAGCCGTCCCCCGCTCTGGAGATGGTGTTATCCTGGTGTCATGTGGATTACACAGCAGCGAGAGCTAATTGCAGTATTACACTGCAGAACTGTCACTGGGTTTCGGAAACATTGGCATTAAATGTGCCGTCTTCCTCGACTCCTTCTGCCGTGGAGTCATGCCCACGTTCCCCGTGTGGAGTTTGAAGAACGCAGATAAAAGCGCTGTTTAACTTAGAGCTGATGTCAGGATCAAATGTGCTGTAAAGGTGCTGTGGCCTAAAGAAGATCAGGCTCTAGATTATAATACTCTACTAATAAAGTAGAACAGGCAGCAGGGGGCGCTGCAGGGTCTCTGAGTGGGTCACTGTCTGTGAGGGATGTGGTGTCTTCTCCTTGTGTGTGTGTGGGTTTCCGCCCAGGGCTCGACTTTCCTTCCACAGTCCAAATACACAGGTTAGTCAGTGAGTGAATGTGTGAAACTGTCCACAGGGTGAGTGTGATTGACAGGGTGAGTGTGTGTGTCACTGGGTGAGTGTGTGAGTGACAGGGTGAATATGTGTGTGTGACGGGGTGAGTCTGTGAGTGACAGGATGAGTATGTGTATGTGACAGGGTGAGTGTGTGAGTGACTGGGTGAGTGTGACTGGGTGAGTGTGTGAGTGACAGGGTGAGAGTGTGAGTGACTGGGTGAGTGTGTGAGTGACTGGGTGAGAGTGTGAGTGACTGGGTGAGTGTGTGAGTGACTGGGTGAGAGTGTGAGTGACAGGGTGAGAGTGTGAGTGACTGGGTGAGTGTGTGTGTGAGTGACTGGGTGAGTGTGTGAGTGACTGGGTGAAAGTGTGAGTGACTGGGTGAGTGTGTGTGTGACTAGGTGAGTGTGTGAGTGACAGGGTGAGAGTGTGAGTGACTGGGTGAGGGTGTGAGTGACAGGGTGAGAGTGTGAGTGACTGGGTGAGTGTGTGAGTGACAGGGTGAGAGTGTGAGTGACTGGGTGAGTGTGTGAGTGACAGGGTGATAGTGTGAGTGACTGGGTGAGTATGTGTGTGACTGGGTGAGTGTGTGAGTGACAGGGTGAGTGTGTGTGTGACTGGTTGAGTGTGTGTGTGACTGGTTGAGGGTGTGAGTGACTGGGTGAGTGTGTGTGTGAGTGACTGGGTGAGTGTGTGAGTGACAGGGTGAGTGTGTGAGTGACAGGGTGAGTGTGTGAGTGACAGGGTGAGAGTGTGTGTGACAGGGTGAGTGTGTGAGTGACAGGGTGAGTGTGTGAGTGACAGGGTGAGTGTGTGACAGGGTGAGTGTGACTGTGTGAGTGACAGGGTGAGTGTGTGTGTGTGACTGGGTGAGTGTGTGTGTGACTGGGTGAGTGTGTGAGTGACAGGGTGAGTGTGTGAGTGACAGGGTGAGAGTGTGAGTGACTGGGTGAGTATGTGTGTGTGACTGGGTGAGTGTGTGTGTGACTGGGTGAGGGTGTGAGTGACAGGGTGAGAGTGTGAGTGACTGGGTGAGTGTGTGAGTGACAGGGTGAGAGTGTGTGTGACTGGGTGAGTGTGTGAGTGACAGGGTGAGTGTGACTGTGTGAGTGACAGGGTGAGAGTGTGAGTGACAGGGTGAGAGTGTGTGTGACTGGGTGAGTGTGTGTGTGTGACTGGGTGAGTGTGTGAGTGACTGGGTGAGTGTGTGAGTGACAGGGTGAAAGTGTGAGTGACTGGGTGAGTGTGTGAGTGACTTGGTGAGTGTGTGAGTGACTGGGTGAGTGTGTGTGTGAGTGACTGGGTGAGTGTGTGTGTGAGTGACTGGGTGAGTGTGTGAGTGACTGGGTGAAAGTGTGAGTGACTGGGTGAGTGTGTGTGTGACTAGGTGAGTGTGTGAGTGACAGGGTGAGAGTGTGAGTGACTGGGTGAGGGTGTGAGTGACAGGGTGAGAGTGTGAGTGACTGGGTGATTATGTGTGTGACTGGGTGAGTGTGTGAGTGACTGGGTGAAAGTGTGAGTGACTGGGTGAGTGTGTGAGTGACTGGGTGAGTGTGTGAGTGACTGGGTGAGTGTGTGTGTGTGAGTGACTGGGTGAGTGTGTGAGTGACTGGGTGAAAGTGTGAGTGACTGGGTGAGTGTGTGTGTGACTAGGTGAGTGTGTGAGTGACAGGGTGAGAGTGTGAGTGACTGGGTGAGGGTGTGAGTGACAGGGTGAGAGTGTGAGTGACTGGGTGAGTATGTGTGTGACTGGGTGAGTGTGTGAGTGACTGGGTGAGTGTGTGAGTGACAGGGTGAAAGTGTGAGTGACAGGGTGAAAGTGTGAGTGACTGGGTGAATATGTGTGTGTGACTGGTTGAGTGTGTGAGTGACTGGGTGAGGGTGTGAGTGACAGGGTGAGAGTGTGAGTGTGACACTGTGTGTGACTGGGTGAATGTGTGAGTGAGAGGGTGAGTGTCTGGCCCAACTCACACCTGTGGACAGTTTCAGATATTCACCCAGTCTCTCACTTCCTTCAGGTCGAGGCCCAAGTGAAGGAGGTGAAGTATCTCGGGTTCTGATGGGATGGGAAGGGAAGAGGGACTGCGAGGTTGGCCGTAGGTTCAGTGCAGCGTCTGCAGTGATGCGGTCACTGTACTGGACCGTTGTGGTGAGAGAGAGCTGAGCCATAAAGCAAAGCTCAATTTACCGGTCAGTCTACGTCCCCACTCTCACCTAAGGTCATGAGCTCTGGGTAATAACCGAAAGAACGAGATCGCGGACACAAGCAGCAGAAATGAGTTTTCTCCCACGGGTCGCTGGGTGAACTCTCCGTGATCGGGTGAGGAGTTCAGTGATTAGGGAGGAGCTTGGAGTAGAGTCGCTGCTCCTTTGCATTGAGAGGAGTCAGTTGAGGTGGTTCTGGAGGCCTTCCACTGGAAGTATACCAGGCACGTCCAACTGGAAGGAGGCCCTGGGGTAGACCCAGGACACGCTGGAAGGTTTATATCTGATTTATATCTGAGAAGCTGATTCTTGGAGAAACAGCGGAGCTCCTTTGTGTCTGCGGTTGGTTTCTCAGTTGGCAGAACACTTCACATTCCCACAAGAAAAGCTGAGCCAAAACAGACTCGGAACCGGAGACGTGTTGCGGGCACCCGCCTGAGCTCCGTCTCACACAGAACCTCATGATGCAACCCACTGAGTTTAACATTTCTGCACAAGAAACACATGCTGCTCCCTTCTGTGGACTGTGTGATCTTTCCAAACCTTTCCAACACACACACAACGTTACCACATCCGTGAGTGCAGCTCTGGAGCACAAACATCACTTTGACTGGCCCCAAAGGTGTTCAGCTGAGCTTCAGTCCTCCAGAGCACACAGTTCTACTGCTCCTTTCTCTATCCCCCTCAACTCAACTCTTTCACTCCTCCACCAGGTGAATCAGGTCCTGGTTCTGGAAGTGGGTTCTTGTTTAGTGGCTGTTCTCTCGTGGTTCAGAGCGAGTCGAGTAGGGACTAAACCGTGGCGTGTAAACCTTGCAGAGCGCTGATCGTCCAGAGAGAGTCGTCACTCTACGCCACGCAACGCAGACGACCAGCACCAACTCTCCATCTGTAAAATCTCCAGCTGCAGCAGAGATCACGTTTGTTTTTATCCGACTCACGACGGCAGCTCGTAAAATGACGCCGTGGTCTTTTGAAGAGGTTCAAACGCTCCTTGGATCGGTGGCCGACGAAAGAATCCAGCGAGAGCTGGACGCTGCAACAAGGAAGGAACAAACTCTACTGATCTGTCTGAACTGATCACGGAGCTGTGTTCAGTCCCAAACAACAACAACACGCCGATACACCATGAGTAAACACCGCTTAACGTTACCGCTGCCGTTGTTGTGGTTTCCAAAGCCTGCTGTTCCCCTTAGGGACGGGGGTTTGCATTGGGCCTTCAGTCAGAAAACACGGGATAAAACGAGTCGTTCTGATTCTGCTCCATTTCTGACGTCAAGTGCAGAGACTTTAGAAAAGCCCCGCCCCCTCGTCTGAGTCCGTCCAATCACAGCTGGACCCGTGTTTACGTGAGAGCGCAAAGACGAGGTTAAACTCAGCAAAACAGACACAACGAGCGCGGAGAAATAAGAGCACTGAGTAAAAACGGAGAAGAAAGAGAACAGAGTGAAAACGGCTAAAAACCAGAGCTTCTGCTCCTCGCTCCTCACTGCTGTGCGCTCGGGGTCGGGGTGAACAGCGAGCGGCTCATTATCATTTAAAGGAACAGGTGCTGAAAGCGGGCGTTCTGAACAGGGCTGTTTACACAGGGGGAGAACACTGCTGTGGGGCTCCTGGGGTTTGGACCACGCGGGTCACGGACCTTCCTCTGTGTGGGGTGTGAGTAGGGATTTTATTGCTCTATCATAGAGCTAGCTTTGCACCACACACACACACACACACACACACACACTTGTTTGAAATTGTCTTGTTATTATAACACCCCTTTCTTTCCAACCCTACGAGGGACTGTCTGACTGCAGCTGTCCTTCCACATCAAGGAGCTTCAGTCAGTGAGAGAAATCTGTATTTGGGAAAATTACAATAAAAACCCAAGCAAATGTCACCAAACAACAGAAGAGCGCTGGAGCTACAGCTGTGTTTTGGAGCCAGTGGAATTCATTCAGCAGCGTCCCGATGGCAGCTGTGAGAGTCGCAGCCAGGACACCACTGCACCGTGCTGCGTTTAAACGTGTGTTTACTCTGAAGTCAAACGGAGGAGAACAAGAAGCCCCAGCGCCTCATCTATTTTCCTATCTGTCTGTCTGTCTGTCTGTCTATCTCTATCTGTCTATCTGTCTATCTATCTCTCTGTCTGTCTGTCTATCTATCTATCTATCTGTCTGTCTGTCTGTCTGTCTTTTCTGTCTATGTAAATGTTCTGATTATTCAGAAAATCATGTTGTTTATCTGCACTTTGAAATTTTAACATTCCACTTTGTCAGCGTCAATTTTATCTGATTGATGTAAAGTGTCGTGTTTTTCACAGTGTGCATGTTTTTGGGTGCGAGGGGGGTGTGGTTCAGTGCCGTTGCTGGGCCCTCGGTAGAGAGGAGCAGTTGTGGGTCAGTGCCTCAAGGGCCCCTCAGCCGTGGATTGAGGAGGAGGACCCAGTGGTACCCAGTCCTCCATTTCTGTTCAGAGCAGAGTTGTTTGGTTCATCTGCAGGCTGGTTTTTACAGCAGCTGGTTAGCAGAGAAATGAGCAGAGCTCAGAGAAGAGTTCTGTTAGCACTGCTTTTACCATGGACATCACTTGTGTCGTAATCGCATGAAGTCAGCGCTGCCTAGCGAGCTGAGACCGTACGGAGCACCGTACGGAGCACATCCGAGGTATAAAGTTCGACCAAGCTGACCGACATGAAAATTCACAGGTGAAATGCATTGTCCAAGAAGTCGTTGTAGCACACTTCCCCAGTGTGACCGAGGCTTGTACACAGTATATCTGCATCCTTCCGGCTGAAATCCTGGTTGGGTTCTTGAGGGAGCAGGGCAGCACTGTGAAGGTGAGACTCAGCTCTCACTGCAGTGAAGGTCAGTGAGAACTCAGCAGTTTGCTGCCCTTTTTCACTGGGGATTTTCCTGGTTATTTACCCTTTTAGAAATGAGAGTGGTCCAGGGAGATTTGAATCAAAGCCAGACGAGCGAGGAGCCAAGCGTGTATTAGCTAGTCAGTCTGCGGGTGCAGGGCACACTGTGGGCACACATGCCCTGCGGTGAGAAGCATGCTCATGCTGCGAGAGAGAAGATCGATGAGAGAGAGAGAGAAGAGAAGAGAGAGATTAGAGAGAGAGAGTCTACCCCTAAAACATTATCACTTCTTGAGTAAAAATGAGACACAAGAACAAGTACAAACTTCTCAGAACCTCCAGCATCTCTTTTTTGCGTCCACTCTGTGAGACACATCTCATAACCCTACCCCTTACCCTCATAGGCACCTCATTATGCTGAGAAGTCACTGCCTACTCAGGGAGCTCAGTAGGTTTTGGGACAGACCTATTGTCTCCACATGAATAAAACTTTACAACTAACATTTCTTCTCCGACGGCTGTTAAAGCGCCACTGTGTTAAAGCTCCACACACTCACAGCAGAACCCTAATTGCCCAGATCTGTGATGTCATGATGGCTGTTGTTCTCTCTTGGACTCCCACTGATGTATGACTGTGGCATCACCAGGGACAGGGTCAAACGACCAATGCCCCACACTGGAGCCCAGACACTTAGACACTCCACCAGTCAGGAGCCCTGTTACATCACGTGAAGTTCACAGATATAGAGACCCAGTGATGTCAGTGGTATCATGTTTGTATTATTTCCTGTTGCTGTGTCAGGGTGTCATTCTGTGTGACAGTGATTTAATTTCTCCATCACTGACACATGGCTTGTGAAGATGTTGCCTAATGGTGCTTTTCCACTGCATGGGATCGGCTCGCCTTGACACACCTTGGCTTGACTCGCTTTGACTCTGTTTTTAGCTGATCACTTTCCCACTACTGCATCACAAAACCCTGTCTCTAACAGGAACCGTGGGCTTTGAAAACCACAACAATGCAGTGGTAAAGTCAGGCACTGTTTATTCGTCGTGTTTTACCGTGTTGTTGTTGTTTGGACTGAACACGGCTCCGCCCCAGTTCCTCAAAGAGCAGTTTTCCTCGTCGTACATTCAGCTTTCGCTGGAGATTTTCCTCAGCCACCGACCCAAGGAGCGTCTGCCCCTCTTCAGAAACCCCTCGGGGGAATGTTACGAGCTGCTGCTGAGAGTCGGATAAAAACTAATGTGAACGCTGCTGTAGCTTCAGAGATTTTACAAGCGGTGAGTTTGTGCTGGAGCTCTGTGTTTCCTGGTGATTGACAGATCTCTGGCCAATCAGAGCTCTGCAGGGTTTACACCTCACATTTAGTACAGACTCGGCTCAGCTGGAACCATATCAGCGACTAAACAAGGAGCAGGACCAGATTTGATCAGTGGAAAAGCAAAAGTGCAGAGTTGAGTCAAATCGAGTCGGTTCCACACAGTGGAAAAGCACCATAAGTGTCTGAGGTGGAACTAAAACAACGAGTTTAGGACTCATTTACAATGATCCCACTTCTGTTCGGCTGCTGTGACTGGATGCTAACCATTAGACCTCTATCCCACTCAGGAGCCTGATTCTCTCTCTTCTTTTGGTTCCAGCTTCTCCTGTCTGCTCTCTTGTATTTCTGAACCTGATGGATCCAGTGCACAGTGACGGACAGCTGTGGCCTTTTCAGTCCTGTCTGATGTTGTCAAAGTGGTTTGACCAATTGCAGTAACAACCCCCCGCCTCCAGCTCCCTGCTGAACCTCCATCATCACAGCTGACAGTTCAGCATGATGACAAAGTCTGCCATGTAAAACTGCCCTCAAACCCAAACAGAACCATATCAGTCCGGTCCTGCTGGAGGGGGGTTGTAAGCTGACGTAGCTGTGCAGACTACACTGGAAGAAAAGCAGGTACCTGTTCACTCAACAGTGTAAATGGAGCCCAGCCGTGGAGGTGCCCACAGTCACTTGCCCAAGTATTTTTAAGCAATAACACATTTGAGGATGGAGTGATAGTAGATGGATGGTTGGATCAAACCAGGTCCCACAGGTCAAGAAGGGATGGAACAACCCAGGTCCATTAGGTCATGAGTGGCTGGATCTGACCAGGTCTGTCAGGACCAGAGAGGCTGATTCTGACTGGGTCCATTAGATCCAGAGGAGCTAAATCTGGCTGGGTCTATCAGGTCAAGAGGGACTAACCCAGACCAGATCCATCAGGTCAGGAAGGCTTGGTTCTGAATGGGATTGTTAGGTTGGGACCGGTGAGATTTGACCAGGTCCGTCAGGTAGGGAGGGGTTGGTTATGACTTGGTTTATCTCCTCAGGAGGAACTGGTTCTGACTGGGTTCTCCAGAACAAAAAGTGATGGATCTAACCAATTCCATCAGGTCAGGAGGGGCTGGTTCTGACCAGGTCCCTCAGTTCAGAAGGGGCTGGTTCTAGCCGGGTCCCTCAGTTCAGGAGGGGGCTGGTTCTGACAAGGTCCATCAGGTCAGGAGGGGTTGGTTCTGACTGGTTTTGTCAGGTTGGAAGGGGCTGGTTCTGACAAGATCCATTGGGTCAGGAGGGGTTGGTTCTGACAAGGTCCATCAGGTCAGAAGGGGTTGATTCTGACCAGTTTTGTCAGGTTGGAAGGGGCTGGTTATGACTTGGTTCATTTCATCAGGAGGGGCTGGTTCTGACCGGGTCCATCACGTCAGGAGTAGCTGGTTCTGACCGGGTGCTTCCGGTCTTGAGGGGCCGATCCTTTCTTGTGTTTGTACCAGTTTTGAATGAGGGAGGGGAGCTGAGCCGTGGAGTAAGGGGAGTGCAACTGGGAAGATGAGCCTTGCTGCTGAACTCTGGATCAAAAACAACACATTACAAATTCAAACAACAACTCCGCTGCATACGTTCACCGTCACCACACTTCCCAGCCGTTCCTCCTCACGCCGAACCGGCGCGTAAAGCCCGAGACGGTGACACCAGCTACAAAATAGCGTGGTCCCCCGCAGGGCCCTTCAAAGAGAGCTGGTGTATGTACAGTATGTCGTTCTGACACCGCTGCAGCGTTAAGTGTTTACCGTTTGAATAATTCATTTGTTTTTTTCACATTTTTGAGACCTTCCTCCACCAACTTGTTATCTTTAGCTTTCTTTGAGGGGGGCTAACTCTTAGTGAGGGGGGCGGATTATATCATTCCCCATATCCCCCGCCCCCTGCACCATCATCTCAACCGACTTCCCTCTGACTCTCAGCCTGGTGGAGATGATAAAGTTCCTCTCCTGATAGCGGAGTCATGTTTCTGTACTTTTAATGAGTGCTGTCCTGTCAGGTTGCTTCTGCTTTTTACTTTTTACTTTTTACTTACGCTAACTTTTGGGAGCGCTTCCTCCACTGCTGCCGCGGGAGAGGACGAGGACGAGCGGGGCTTAGAAGCACTAATTGGTACGTTAGAGTTATCTCCCTCTCTCCTGACCTCCTACCACAATGGAGGCTAATTAAGCGCCTCAAGTCCAGATTTAATCCCACGGTGTATGGGATTATGCCACTGGGCTTCATTCTTGGGGCCGTTTAATAACTCCTCTGCACTTCCGTGAGCGAAAACTTCAGACGGAGGCGAGAGAATCCACTCAGTGGCGCACAAACACATGGCAGTGGCCCAAATCCCACTGCTGGAATGGTGGCTGCAGTGTGCATCTGTAATTCAGCGCTCGTTCTGCAGGCGCCATCACACGGTAGGGTTTGTCTGTTGCTGGGTTCTTTTCTGCCTGGACCCTGGGTGCTGTTCTGAAGGGTGATAGTCCCCTCTGTTTTTCTATGTCATGGTTCTTGACGCCCGGTACAAGTCAAGCCTAGTCAAACTTATCTGTGTAGTGCTTTTTACCACCTGATGGTGTCATACAGCAGCTTCACGGACACTGAGAGAAATTAAAATAAACTTTAAATTAATTATTCATTTCCTCTTGTGAACTTTTCTTCTCACTCTTTCTCTTTCACTCTTATGTTCTCTCCTTCTCTCACTTTGTTCCTCTTTCTCAGATTTTCTCTTTCTCTCTCACACTCGGTTCTTCTCTTCTATCACTGTTTCTCTATTTCTTTCTCTGTCTCTTTTCCATCTCACGCTGTTGTTCTTTCTCGGTTCTCTTAGTTTCCCTCTCTCTCTCACTCTCTCTCTTGTTCTCTCTTTTTCTCTCTCTCCCCCCTCTCTTACTTACTCCCCATTTCTCTCTGTTTCTCTCTTCGTCTTTCTCTGTTTCTCTTTCATTTCTTGCCTTCTGTTTCTTTCTCCTTTTCTTTCTCACTGTTTCTCTTTTTCTTCTCAATCTGCTTCCCTTTCTCAGTTCTCTCTCTCTCTCTCTCTCTCTCATTTACCTTTTTTTTCTTAAATTCTCTCCCCTCTCTCTTACTGATTCACTTTCTCAGTTTTACTCTCTCTCTGGCTCTATTTCTCTCTCTGATGCTCTCTCTGTTAATCATTCTCTCGTGTTTCTCTCCTTCTCTCTCAGGCGAATGTTTCAGAGAAATGTAGAGAGAACAAGGCAAAATCAGGGCCATTATCCAGTGTCACAGATGTTTTATATAAATATATATATATATATCTTTTATGTAACTGCTCTAATCTCACCCACCGCACCTCGGCTTCATCCAGCTCCATTATAAACCGCAGCCCACAGCTGAGTGTGTGGTGGAGAGCGGAGGGCTGTATCTCTGTGGCACAGACACAAACAGAAGCAGCTGTAACTGCACAAATCCGCCATAACATTAAAACCACCTCCTTGTTTCTCCACTCAAGCTCTGTTTGCTCAGCTCCAAGCACGAGACCCCCTCAGGACCCCCACAGAGCAGGTGTGATGTGGTGGTGGATCATTCTCAGCGCTGCAGTGACACTGACGTGGTGGTGGTGTGTTAGTGTGTGTTGTGCTGGTGTAGAGTGGATCAGACACAGCAGTGCTGCTGGAGTTTTTAAACCCTGTGTCCACTCTCTGTCCACTCTGTGAGACACTCCTCCCTCGTTGGTCCACCTTGTAGATGTAGAGTCAGAGACAGTAGCTCATCTGTCGCTGCACAGTGTGTGTCGCTCGTCCTCTAGTCCTTCATCAGTGACACAGGACGCTGTCCACAGGAGTCCACCCACAGGACGCTGTCCACAAGAGTCCACCCACAGGACGCTGTCCACAAGAGTCAACCCACAGGACGCTGTCCACAGGAGTCAACCCACAGGACGCTGTCCACAGAAGTCCACCCACGGGACACTGTTGGCTTGATGTTTTTGGTTGGTGGGTCATTCTCTGTTGTGTCTGATCCACAGTGCAGACAGGTACAAAGAGACTTTAAAATCAAAATAAAACTAATGCCACTGATTATGTTTAATGACTTTAATCATCTGAAAGTCTTAACCATGAAAAATCCCAACACAACTTAAAGCAACTCAGGGAGGGAGGGGGTTGGTTTCCTACCCTCCTCTCAAAGTTACATAGTACAGTTTCCGCAGTGCTGAGCCTGGAGTAGGGATATCAGAGGTTCCTGTTCTCCCCTTTACAGCTCAGGGGAGCATCACAATGATTTCGAAGCTGTAATTTTAAGGTAAGAATATGACATAGAGTTGCTTTAATACTGGCTTACATCCATCAGCAGAGGAGGTGTGGAGCAGCTCGGCTCTTTTCAGTAATTGAACTGCGGATGCTGCAGCCTGTTGGTGAGCGCCCAAAACAAAAGAGAGCAGTGATCAGAATTCTCAATGCAGACGCAGAGCCTGTGCTCGGAATAAAAATCTGCCGTCCACGCTGTTACCTGGGGGAACAATCAGGGGGAGGACAGAAAGAAAGAGATCAGTGCGACAGAGGGATTAAACAAGCTCCTCAGCCAAGGATCTGAGACTGTGGTGTTTCAACATCTGAGGAAAAACATTGTATCTCCTTGTGGTATAGAACCCTTTTCTAAAGATTGCTCTTTAGAACCGTCTACAGCACATTCTCCATCAATCTGAAGAACCCTTTAATGATTCACTCACAAACACCGCTCCACCTTAAAAGATACAGTCACTTCTTACTCACACACACCGCTCCACCTTAAAAGATACAGTCGCTTCTTACTCACACACACCGCTCCACATTAAAAGATACAGGCGCTTCTTACTCACACACACCGCTCCACCTTAAAAGATACAGTCGCTTCTTACTCACACACACCGCTCCATCTTAAAAGATACAGTCACTTCTTACTCACACACACCGCTCCACCTTAAAAGATACAGTCACTTCTTACTCACACACACCGCTCCACCTTAAAAGATACAGTCGCTTCTTACTCACACACACCGCTCCACCTTAAAAGATACAGTCGCTTCTTACTCACACACACCGCTCCACATTAAAAGATACAGTCATTTCTTACTCACACACACACCGTTCCACATTAAAAGATACAGTCGCTTCTTACTCACACACATCGCTCCACCTTAAAAGATACACTCGTTTCTTACTCACACACACCGCTCCACCTTAAAAGATGTGAAGCTTCTGAATATAAACAAACCAGAGAGAACAGCAGTTCCCGACAATCGTAGACATCACCTTTAAAGAGGCAACATATGAAATCCAGTGGTTTCTGAGATGCCGGTTGTTGAAATGTTCAGGGGAACTGTTGGCTGCAGTGCTGCTGTTTTGCCTGAAGCAGATACTGAAGGACCCCCCCAAAGTACAGGCTCTTAGTTTATGGCAGGTTTTCCACATCCACAAGCTAATTACAGACTTCTGGGCTAGTCAAGTGTTTGGGATCCAGTTTCAAAAGCAGCAGTGTGGTGTAGACGGATATTCTGTACACTTGCTGAATCCACTTCATCAGAAAACTGACAAGCGTGCAGCTGGCACATTAGGAGCCACTCAGCTCTGTGAAGAAAAGTTTGTTGTGTAGGACGTTCTACTCAGGAGCAGCTCACGTGATGTGGAATATTGAAGTCAGTGAGGTTAATATTCATTTAGTAGCAGCATATGGACATTTTCACTGTGTAATACACCCAAGCCCCTGTGGGATTTTCAATGTTACATTAGCACTAAGCTAGTGGCTAATCAGGCCCCATCCAGAAACTTCTGCATATTTAAAAAAAATGAGATTTCCCTCCCTCCAGACGAATATGAAAACACCTGCATTATCACGTCAGTCCAGTAGGGGGCCATAGTTCCTCTTAAAACAGACCTCAAAACACCACGAAGCCTGAGAGAAACACAGAGGTTTAATCCCAAATCACTCCATCCTCCTTCAGACAGAAACAGACACTCTGTGTGACCTCAGTGTTTCAGAAAATATCAGGTTTTAGTCTGCATTGCGTGGCGTAGACTTGACAATCTCTGGACAATCAGCGCTCTGCAAGGTTTACACTCCACGGTTTAGTCCCTGGGGCAGCACGGTGGTGCAGCAGGTAGTGTCGCAGTCACACAGCTCCAGGGGCCTGGAGGTTGTGGGTTCGATTCCGGCTCCGGGTGACTGTCTGTGAGGAGTTAGTGTGTTCTCCCCATGTCCGCGTGGGTTTCCTCCGGGTGACTGTCTGTGAGGAGTTAGTGTGTTCTCCCCGTGTCTGCGTGGGTTTCCTCCGGGTGCTCCGGTTTCCTCCCACAGTCCAAAAACACACGTTGCAGGTGGATTGGCGACTTAAAAGTGTCCGTAGTTGTGAGTGAATGTGTGTGTGTCTGTGTTGCCCTGTGAAGGACTGGCGTCCCCTCCAGGGTGTATTCCCGCCTTGCGCCCGATGATTCCAGGTAGGCTCTGGACCCCCCGCGACCCTAAATTGGATAAGCGGTTACAGATAATGGATGGATGGATGGTTTAGTCCCTACTCGACTGTAATGGGGAGAATAAAGCCTCTGTTGTCCCTACTCTGGGCCCAGCACTGCAGAAATTACACTCTGTAACGTCTGGAGGCAGGCAGGAGGGTGATATACTTCTACCTTGTCATGCGAATGCCTTTTCAGTGTTTTCACATCAGCCCTGGTCTGCGGTGGAGTCCCTGCACAGTCCTAAAAGACCCAGAGTCCATCGGCAGCTGTTTAAACTTGCATGAGTCCTCCCTCTCAGATGCTTTCCGCATGGGCTTCCATTAGAGTGCACTGGATCTTAGATCAGATTTGGGATTTGATTTGAAGTGCATTCATTGACTGTGCCTCTCCTATACACATATATATTTTACCAGACCTTTGAGCCACAGGCACTCCCCTCTGTCATCAGCCACCGCTCCACATGTGCCTTTCATAAATCATTTGAGCGAGAGGAGAACAATTGAAATGCATGAGGCTTCGGTGGAATCCGTTCTTGCTTATAGCAGGGTGAAGTATGCGAACGGCAGGTGCTAAAAAAACCCAGACCACATCCTCCTTAAAGCCTAATGAGGACGCTCTCGTTCGGCCTCAGATTACAGATGATGATGACCACTAATAACTCCGAGAACATGGCTGAGGTGTGAAGTCAGCCTGGCGGAGAGCCCTGGAAGTCGGGGAGGCTTATGCAGATCCACCTGCCTGCTTTAATTCCGATGATTAATTGCTCGGTGCGCTGCGAGCCGTCCGGACCCGGAGACCCTCGATGAAGGAACCAATGAGCCGTGACCTTGTTGTAAAATTGCTCCCCTCCGAACAATGCTGGAAATGTGTGAGAGCTCTGCGAGAGATAAATCAGCTTGTTCCACCTTCTGTGTCATCCATCAAAGCATCTTCTAAAAGATATCGTCCCGGCAACGTGTCCTTTAAGGTATGAGCATCACACCGAGCGAGACAGAGGAGACCGGCTGAGGTTTACACTTTATTACAATCCAAACAGACAGAGACACAGGGAGACACTGACGCAACACACTGAGGAGGAACACTTTATTAAACTTGAGTGAGTGAGTGAGTGAGTGAATATATGAATGAGTGACTGAGTGCATTACAAGCCAGTTAACTCATGGCACAACAAGGACACATGGCGTTATTGATGAAAAACACTGAGCAACACTTGAGTGAGTGAATCAGTATGTGTGAGTGAATATGTGAGTGAAAGTGTGAATGAGTTATATACCAGTCAATTCTCCCAGGAGCTTCTCATCCAAAACAAGGGCACACAGTGTCTCTAATGCACAATACTGAGTGAGCAAGTGAGCGAGCGAGTGAGTGAGTAGGTGAGCGAGTGAGTGAGTGAGTGAGTGAGTAGGTGAGTGAGTGAGTGAGTGAGTAGGTGAGCGAGTGAGTGAGTGAGTGAGTAGGTGAGCGAGTGAGTGAGTGAGTGAGTGAGCTAGTGGGTGGGTGAGTGAGTGAGTGAGCGAGTGAGTATGTGAGTGAGTGAGTAGGTGAGCGAGCGAGTGAGTATGTGAGTGAGTGAGTGAGTAGGTGAGCGAACGAGTGAGTGAGCGAGTATGTGAGTGAGTGAGTGAATGGATGAGTGAGTGTGTTACAAGTCAGTTCACTCAGATGACATTTAATAACAAGGACATATGGAGTCATTAATGCAAATACTGAGAAGCAACACAATTTAAACAAGAGTGAATGAATAAATAAATTAATGTTTTATTGTGAGTGACAAGGCAATTGACTGTTACTTCACATTTACAACAAGGACATGTTGTTTTTAATATACAGCCCTGTATAGTAGCTTTGTTTGTTTGAATTAGTGAGTGAGTGAGTGAGTGAGTCAATTCACTCAGATGCTTCCCATTTGCATCAGATTTGTCCATTCACCTTTTGTGAGCTCGCAGTCCTCAACATTCCAGCAGCACTGCTGTGTCTGATCCACTCTACACCAGCACAACACACACTAACACACCACCACCACGTCAGTGTCACTGCAGCGCTGAGAATGATCCACCACCACATCACACCTGCTCTCTGGGGGTCCTGAGCGCTGAGGAACAGGGGGAAAGGGGGGTAATAAAGTATGCAGAGCAACAGGTGAACAACAGTCTGTAACTGTAGAACTACAGAGCGACCCGAGTGGACGGTGGAGGTCATGATCCTCCTCTAGAGACTGAAGGGGTGTTGCAGCACAGTCCAGGACAGCCAATCAGAAGAGAGCTCAGAGCCATAATAAATATGAATTGTGATGTTTTTTTTGTTAATAAAACTATAAAACTGTACACAAACTGCAGGCTGTGTGTCTGTTAAATGCCGTTTGCCTCCAGCTGTGAGTCTGAGCCAAGAGACGTTTGTTTTTCAGAAATCGTGTGTGTTTGGGGGGGGTCCTGTTCGTGAGGAACTATTCCTGCTCTTAAAATCCGCAGCACGTTTGGGAGGGAAATTACCATTGAGCTGGGAGTGCAGCAGGGATTTGCGTTAATTGAATATGTAATCCATTCGCTGCAGGAATGTGAGCGTTTGGCAGGAGCCGTGCCTTTCAGAAAGATGGATTGCAGCAGAAAAAGTTGCAGAGAGAAGGTCAGCTGTGAGAGGAACAGTGGCTGCTGTGTGTGTGTGTGTGTGTGTGTGTGTGTGTGTGTGAGACATAGAGAGACACACACTCAACCACTGGAATGAGGCGAGCTTATTTGGCTGTTTTTCTGAATGGAGATCTCTGTATAAAATGTATGAAAACCTCTGTTTCTGTGGGGCCCGTCCCTCTCTGATGGTGCTTTTCCGCCGCATGGGATCGGCTCGACTCGCTTTTTGGTTTTCCACCAATTAGAGCCAGTGACGTCACAAAACCCTGTCTCTTACAGGAACCACAGGCTGAAAACCACAACAATGCGGTGGTAAAGTCAGGTGCTGTTTACTCGTTGTGTTTTACTGTGTTGTTGTTGTTGTTGTTGTTTGAACTGAACACAGCTCCGCCCCCAGTTCCTCACAGAGCAGTTTTGGCTTTCGCTGGAGATTTTCCTCAGCCACCGACCCAAGGAGCATCTGCCCCTCTTCAGAAACCCCTCAGGGGAATGTTACGAGCTGCTGCTGAGAGTCGGATAAAAACTAATGTGAATGCTGCTGTAACTTCAGAGATTTTACAAGCAGTGAGTTTGTGCTGGAGCTCTGTGTTTCCTGGTGATTGACAGGTCTTTGGCCAATCAGAGCTCTGCAGGGTTTACACTTGGCTCGGTTGGAACCGTAAGAGAACAGCGACTAAAGAAGAACCCAGTTCCAGGAGCAGGACCAGATCTCATCAGTGGAAAAGCAGAAGAGTTGAGTGGAGTACGTTCAGTGCAGTGGGTGGGGCACTGGGTGGGGCACACACTCACTGGGGGGCAGTGCAGCGATAGTGACATACACTGTTGGAGGAGGGCCTGTCAGTCTTAGCCATCACATGTATTAGCCTTATGCTAAAGCCTAGGTCCATGGAGCCAATCTGAGAAAGTCTGACACGGCCTATGACCCGTGTCCTGTTCTGTTCAAAAAAGCACAGCTGGAATTTGGAATCTGGAAGCCATCAACCCACACACAGTGAAACAAGACCACCCAGTCTGAGTCTGTCCAATCACAGCACTGGACTCGTGTTTACGTGAGAGCACAAAGACGAGGTTAAACTCAGCAAAACAGACACAACGAGCGCGGAGAAATAAGAGCACTGAGTAAAAACGGAGAAGAAAGAGAACAGAGTGAAAACGGCTAAAAACCAGAGCTTCTGCTCCTCGCTCCTCACTGCTGTGCGCTCGGGGTCGGGGTGAACAGCGAGCGGCTCATTATCATTTAAAGGAACAGGTGCTGAAAGCGGGCGTTCTGAACAGGGGCTGTTTACACAGGGGGAGAACACTGCTGTGGGGCTCGTGGGGTTTGGACCAAAGCGGGTCACAGACCCAATAGAAGAGGGTGTAACCTGTCCCTTTAAAGACATGATTATAAGAGGAGGATGGTGTTTAGAGATCAGAGCTAGGGTGGTGACAGATTGAAGAGGAAAGCTTAAACAGGAAATGGTAAAAGGATGCTTTTAAAACTAATAAACCACAAGGACTCTGGGACACTGAAGTGTTTGACAGGAATGTCTTCACCAAGGAACCTTTTCTCAGCAGAGTATTACTTTGATTTTTCCACATAAATGAATGGTTATTTTTTAATGTTTAAACCAGCCATTCTCAACCGGGGGTTGTCTGGGTTTCACTAGGGGAGCTGTCAGAATAAATTCAGAAATAAATATAAAAATGATAGTAACAAAACTAATCATGAAAATGCAGCTACGATGGCTTCAAAATGACTCTCAGAAACTCCCTAGAAAAGTCAGAATATTCTTTCTAGCTTTAGTCTTTTTAATTGTGCTTTGATTTTAAAAACAAAAGGTTGAGTGACTCTGTTTACAGGCGTAGTTCACAATTGTAATTAAAAATACTTCATATAAAGCTCTGAGTGTGTGTCCTCTCCATGTGCTGCTCCGCAGTGGTTTGCTCTGGAAACCGCTCTAATATGTTTACGAAGCCCCAGTGTCTGTAAATAGGTAAAAAAACAAAGTGTCTGGGTCCGGTGCTAGTCTTTCTCTCTCTCTGCTCACGGCAGAGAAACACCATCTGGAGGTTTTTAGACAACGGAGAGACTCCAAACGCTGAAAAGCACCAACCGAGATGAGGATGTTGCTCTATTCCTGCTCCATAGGGGGGTAACACTGACTTATTTTTGCTGTTACAGTTACATTACTTAAGGTGGAACTGACTCTAAATTCAGGAGAGCGCTAACTGCATGAAAGTAAACACAGAGCGAAAGTGCTACAAAACTAAACAGCTCGAGTTACACATGAGTTTCTGTGGGAATTCAAACAGTGAATAAACACTTACAGACAATTTACACTTCAGACACCAACAAGATACAGTCGCTTCTTACTCACACACACTGCTCCACATTAAAAGATACAGTCGCTTCTTACTCACACACACCGCTCCACCTTAAAAGATACAGTCGCTTCTTACTCACACACACCGCTCCACATTAAAAGATACAGTCGCTTCTTACTCACACACACCGCTCCACCTTAAAAGATACTGTCGCTTCTTACTCACACACACAGAGCTCCATCTTAAAAGATACAGTCTCTTCAAATCAAATCAAATCAAATTTATTTATATAGCGCTTTTCACAACTGATGTTGTCACAAAGCAGCTTCACAGAATTCCAGTAAGACAAGATTTGACATGAAATGTAAAGACAAATGTAAAACCCTCAAGTGAGCAAGCCAGGGGCGACAGTGGCAAGGAAAAACTCCCCCAGCTGAGGAAGAAACCTTGGGAGGAACCAAGGCTCACAAGGGGTGACCCATCCTCCTCTGGTCAATCTACTGGTCTCTTCTTACTCACTCTAAGTCTCTTCTTACTCACACACACCGCTCCACCTTAAAAGATACAGTCGCTTCTTAATCACACACCAGTCCACCTTAAAAGATATAGTCACTTTTTACTCACACACACCGCTCCGCCTTAAAAGAAACTTAGCCTCGGAATGTAAACAATCAGAGAGAACAGCAGTTAGCCACAACCCAGTTCTGTTTCCCTGCTCCGCTGTGTTTGACACACACACAGCGCCCCCTGGTGACGGGAGCTTTCAGATCAGACCTGCTGTGTTCACCTGAGTGACAGGTCAGATCCAGGGCGGATCACATTCTCACCAGAAAGTAACCTCATCCATTTTAATTTGGAACCAGACTGAGGCCACCTCTTCTCGAGTGTCTCTGTGCAGATGTTTTGTTACTGCATTCACATCTGCACAAACGAACCGGTCCACAGGAGAAAACAAACCAGAGTCTGATTAAACCGGACTAAAGAGTTCTGGTATGAAAACACCCTTAGAATCACATCTGATCCAGATTTTCAGTCCACTTACCGAGCTGAGACAATATCATATTTATCTATTTTTATTATTATCTATCACACACTGTCCCCACGTTTCTTTAGAGAGTGTTCAAGCTCAGGCCTGATGTGTTGAAGGCTTTTTGAGGGTCTGTAGTGCATTACAAGGTCTAGAAGCCCTTATCTTATCCCCTATTTAGTGCACTACGTAGGGAGCAGGGAACCATTTAAGACTCTGCCATTCTCCTCTCATTCTGAGCAGTTCCAGTCAGGGAGGTTTTAGAGTCATGGAGTGCCACCTAGTGTCACCTAGAGGAAGTGTTTCCTCCTTGTTTCTCCACTCACTGTCCATTCCCTCAGCTCCACTCTCCCCACAAGAGCACTCTGTAGTTCTACACTTACACACTGTAGTCCATCTGTGGCTCTGCATACTTTATTACCCCCTTCCCCCCTGTTCCTCAGCGCTCAGGACTCCCACAGAGCAGGTGTGATGTGGTGGTGGATCATCCTCAGCGCTGCAGTGACACTGACGTGGTGGTGGTGTGTTAGTGTGTGTTGTGCTGGTGTAGAGTGGATCAGACACAGCAGTGCTGCTGGAGTTTTTAAACCCTGTGTCCACTCTCTGTCCACTCTGTGAGACACTCCTCCCTCGTTGGTCCACCTTGTAGATGTAGAGTCAGAGACAGTAGCTCATCTGTCGCTGCACAGTGTGTGTCGCTCGTCCTCTAGTCCTTCATCAGTGACACAGGACGCTGTCGGCTGGATGGTTTTGGTCGGTGGACTGTTCTCAGTCCAGACACTGAGGGGTTTAAAAATTCAAGGTGAATTCACTAAATATAGGTGGTGTCTACAAACTTTTGTACATGAAGTGCATCTAGTTACGGTAATTATTAAATTATGCTACATACACTGCTTAAAAAATAAAGGGAACAGTAAAATAATACGTCTTAGATCTCAATGAGTGAAATATTCCAGTTGAAAATCATTATTCATTACATAGTGGAATGGGGTGAGAACAAAATATTGTGTGTGTGTGTGTGCTGGGGTACAACAGTACCACAGTCTCCTGGGGTTCTGGCACGTCCCCTGGTGTTCTGGCCTGTCTCCTGGTGTACTGGCCTGTCTCCTGGTGTACTGGTCTGTCTCGTGGTGTTCTGGTCTGTCTCCTGGCGTTCTGGTCTGTCTCCTGGTGTTCTGGCCTGTCTCCTGGTGTTCTGGTCTGTCTCCTGGTGTTCTGGCCTGTCTCCTGGTGTACTGGTCTGTCTCCTGGTGTACTGGCCTGTCTCCTGGTGTTCTGGTCTGTCTCCTGGTGTTCTGGTCTGTCTCCTGGTGTACTGGCCTGTCTCCTGGTGTTCTGGTCTGTCTCCTGGTGTTCTGGTCTGTCTCCTGGTGTACTGGCCCTTCTCCTGGTGTACTGGGCCATCTCCTGGCGTTCTGGCCTGTCTCCTGGTGTACTGGTCTGTCTCGTGGTGTTCTGGTCTGTCTCCTGGTGTTCTGGTCTGTCTCCTGGTGTACTGGCCTGTCTCCTGGCGTTCTGGTCTGTCTCCTGGTGTTCTGGTCTGTCTCCTGGTGTTCTGGTCTGTCTCCTGGTGTACTGGGCCATCTCCTGGCGTTCTGGCCTGTCTCCTGGTGTACTGGTCTGTCTCGTGGTGTTCTGGTCTGTCTCCTGGTGTTCTGGTCTGTCTCCTGGTGTACTGGCCTGTCTCCTGGCGTTCTGGTCTGTCTCCTGGTGTTCTGGTCTGTCTCCTGGTGTACTGGTCTGTCTTGTGGTGTTCTGGTCTGTCTCCTGGTGTACTAGCCTGTCTCCTGGTGTTCTGGTCTGTCTCCTGGTGTACTGGTCTGTCTCGTGGTGTTCTGGTCTGTCTCCTGGTGTTCTGGTCTGTCTCCTGGTGTGCTGGTCTGTCTCTTGGTGTACTGGTCCGTCTTCTGGTGTACTGGTCTGTCTCCTGGTGTACTGGTCTGTCTCCTGGTGTGCTGGTCTGCCTCCTGGTGTGCTGGCCCATCTCCGGGTGTGCCGGTCTGTCTCCTGGTGTACTGGTCTGTCTCCTGGTGTACTGGCCTGTTTCCTGGTGTTCTGGTCTGTCTCCTGGTGTACTGGCCTGTCTCCTGGTGTTCTGGCCTGTCTCCTGGTGTTCTGGTCTGTCTCCTGGTGTACTGGCCTGTTTCCTGGTGTTCTGGCCTGTCTCCTGGTGTTCTGGCCTGTCTCCTGGTGTTCTGGTCTGTCTCCTGGTGTACTAGTCTGTCTCCTGGTGTTCTGGTCTGTCTCCTGGTGTACTGGCCTGTCTCTTGGTGTTCTGGTCTGTCTCCTGGTGTTCTGGCCTGTCTCCTGGTGTTCTGGTCTGTCTCCTGGTGTTCTGGCCTGTCTCCTGGTGTACTGGTCTGTCTCCTGGTGTACTGGTCTGTCTCCTGGTGTACTGGCCTGTCTCCTGGTGTTCTGGTCTGTCTCCTGGTGTTCTGGTCTGTCTCCTGGTGTACTGGCCTGTCTCCTGGTGTTCTGGTCTGTCTCCTGGTGTTCTGGTCTGTCTCCTGGTGTACTGGGCCATCTCCTGGCGTTCTGGCCTGTCTCCTGGTGTACTGGTCTGTCTCGTGGTGTTCTGGTCTGTCTCCTGGTGTTCTGGTCTGTCTCCTGGTGTACTGGCCTGTCTCCTGGCGTTCTGGTCTGTCTCCTGGTGTTCTGGTCTGTCTCCTGGTGTACTGGTCTGTCTCGTGGTGTTCTGGTCTGTCTCCTGGTGTACTAGCCTGTCTCCTGGTGTTCTGGTCTGTCTCCTGGTGTACTGGTCTGTCTCGTGGTGTTCTGGTCTGTCTCCTGGTGTTCTGGTCTGTCTCCTGGTGTGCTGGTCTGTCTCCTGGTGTACTGGTCCGTCTTCTGGTGTACTGGTCTGTCTCCTGGTGTACTGGTCTGTCTTCTGGTGTGCTGGTCTGCCTCCTGGTGTGCTGGCCCATCTCCGGGTGTGCCGGTCTGTCTCCGGGTGTACTGGTCTGTCTCCTGGTGTACTGGCCTGTTTCCTGGTGTTCTGGTCTGTCTCCTGGTGTACTGGCCTGTCTTCTGGTGTTCTGGCCTGTCTCCTGGTGTTCTGGTCTGTCTCCTGGTGTACTGGCCTGTTTCCTGGTGTTCTGGCCTGTCTCCTGGTGTTCTGGCCTGTCTCCTGGTGTTCTGGTCTTTCTCCTGGTGTACTAGTCTGTCTCCTGGTTTTCTGGTCTGTCTCCTGGTGTACTGGCCTGTCTCTTGGTGTTCTGGTCTGTCTCCTGGTGTTCTGGCCTGTCTCCTGGTGTACTGGTCTGTCTCCTGGTGTACTGGCCTGTCTCCTGGTGTTCTGGCCTGTCTCCTGGTGTTCTGGTCTGTCTCCTGGTGTACTGGCCTGTCTCCTGGTGTTCTGGCCTGTCTCCTGGTGTTCTGATCTGTCTCCTGGGGTACTGGCCCGTCTCCTGGTGTGCTGGCCCATCTCCTGGTGTGCTGGTCTGTCTCCTGGTGTACTGGTCCGTCTTCTGGTGTTCTGGTCTGTCTCCTGGTGTACTGGTCTGTCTCCTGGTGTACTGGTCTGTCTCGTGGTGTTCTGGTCTGTCTCCTGGTGTTCTGGTCTGTCTCCTGGTGTACTGGCCTGTCTCCTGGCGTTCTGGTCTGTCTCCTGGTGTTCTGGTCTGTCTCCTGGTGTACTGGTCTGTCTCGTGGTGTTCTGGTCTGTCTCCTGGTGTACTAGCCTGTCTCCTGGTGTTCTGGTCTGTCTCCTGGTGTACTGGTCTGTCTCGTGGTGTTCTGGTCTGTCTCCTGGTGTTCTGGTCTGTCTCCTGGTGTGCTGGTCTGTCTCCTGGTGTACTGGTCCGTCTTCTGGTGTACTGGTCTGTCTCCTGGTGTACTGGTCTGTCTTCTGGTGTGCTGGTCTGCCTCCTGGTGTGCTGGCCCATCTCCGGGTGTGCCGGTCTGTCTCCGGGTGTACTGGTCTGTCTCCTGGTGTACTGGCCTGTTTCCTGGTGTTCTGGTCTGTCTCCTGGTGTACTGGCCTGTCTTCTGGTGTTCTGGCCTGTCTCCTGGTGTTCTGGTCTGTCTCCTGGTGTACTGGCCTGTTTCCTGGTGTTCTGGCCTGTCTCCTGGTGTTCTGGCCTGTCTCCTGGTGTTCTGGTCTTTCTCCTGGTGTACTAGTCTGTCTCCTGGTTTTCTGGTCTGTCTCCTGGTGTACTGGCCTGTCTCTTGGTGTTCTGGTCTGTCTCCTGGTGTTCTGGCCTGTCTCCTGGTGTACTGGTCTGTCTCCTGGTGTACTGGCCTGTCTCCTGGTGTTCTGGCCTGTCTCCTGGTGTTCTGGTCTGTCTCCTGGTGTACTGGCCTGTCTCCTGGTGTTCTGGCCTGTCTCCTGGTGTTCTGATCTGTCTCCTGGGGTACTGGCCCGTCTCCTGGTGTGCTGGCCCATCTCCTGGTGTGCTGGTCTGTCTCCTGGTGTACTGGTCCGTCTTCTGGTGTTCTGGTCTGTCTCCTGGTGTACTGGTCTGTCTCCTGGTGTGCTGGTCTGTCTTCTGGTGTGCTGGCCCATCTCCAGGTGTGCCGGTCTGTCTCCTGGTGTGCCGGTCTGTCTTCTGGTGTGCTGGTCTGTCTCCTGGTGTGCTGGTCTGTCTCCTGGTGTACTGGGCTGTTTCCTGGTGTACTGGCCTGTCTTCTGGGGTACTGGCCCATCACCTGGTATCTCCTCCATGCTCTGTGATGACAGACACAGCAAACATTCTTGCCACAGCTTGCATTGATGTGTCATACTGGAAGAGCTGCACTACCTGAGCAACTTCTGTGGGTTGTAGACACTGCCGCATGCCTCCTCTAGGGGTGAGAGCACTGACAGAATGCAAAAGTGACCAAAACATCAGCCAGAAAGGATTAGAACAGAGAAATGGTCTTTGGCCACCACCTGCAGAACCACTCCTTTTTGGGACTTGTCTTGCTAAGTGTCACAATGGAGCAGCAGGTGGTGTCTCTGTCACAGCTCCAGGGTCCTGGAGGTTGTGGGTTCGAGTCCCGCTCCGGGTGACTGTCTGTGAGGAGTGCGGTGTGTTCTCTCTGTGTCTGTGTGGGTTTCCTCCGGGTGACTGTCTGTGAGAAGTGCGGTGTGTTCTCTCTGTGTCTGTGTGGGTTTCCTCCGGGTGACTGTCTGTGAGGAGTGTGGTGTGTTCTCTCTGTGTCTGTGTGGGTTTCCTCCGGGTGACTGTCTGTGAGAAGTGCGGTGTGTTCTCTCTGTGTCTGTGTGGGTTTCCTCCGGGTGACTGTCTGTGAGAAGTGCGGTGTGTTCTCTCTGTGTCTGTGTGGGTTTCCTCCAGGTGACTGTCTGTGAGGAGTGTGGTGTGTTCTCTCTGTGTCTGCGTGGGTTTCCTCCGGGTGCTCCGGTTTCCTCCCACACTCCAAAAGCACATGTTGGTAGGTGGATTGACTCTAAAGTGTCCATAGACGTGTGTGAGTGAATGTGTGAGTGTGTGTGTCACCCTGTGAAGGACTGGCGCCCCCTCCAGGGTGTGTTCCCGCCTTGTGCCCAGTGATTCCAGGTAGACTCCGGACCCACCGCCGCCCTGAACTGGATAAGGGCTACAGACAATTAATGAATATTCTTATTATCCTATTTATGTTTTGGGGCATTACTGAATGCATCACCATTTTTCTCTGAGTGTGTGAATCCTAAAGTCAAACTTGAGTGATCACCCACAATGCACTCATAATTTATTATAAACATTGTAGATGACTACACAAGCTGAATGTGAACCAGGATGCATTGTGACTTTTTTGTTACTAAGCAACAGAGAGAGGAAGTGTCCTAAGTGAGTGTTTCTTAGTGCTACTTGTGCTACTTAATGAATTAAATAACACACTACTAATGAGGGTTTAGGAAGCCATTTCAGTCACAGCATTAATTTCTTTGACTTGTGTTGAATTACTAAGAATTTTCTGAAATGTGCAGTTGCAGGTCAGAGCCACCAGAGGTCAGTCAAGTTCAAGGTCTTCTAAATCTCACACTAAATCCACTGATCTCAGATTAAATCCTTGATTGAATTCCTGCTCAAATGTTGTGTGAGGTGTAAAAGTGTAGAAACAGAGAACTGACCGAGGACTGATGGGGAACACGTTTAATCTGTGAGCTGTGTTTAGTGGTTTGCTGTGGTCTTGTGGAGTTATGAGGTTGTGTTACAGAGTAAACCCACTGCTCCTCCTCCTCCCTGGAAACACAATGATGTCATGACACAGATCTAATGCTCTCAGTATTTTGTTGGACATCGGACAAGGACAGAGTTTCCACAGGTGAGTCCTCACCCGTTTTCTCAGGTACTTCACAGAGGAGAGAACCATCAAAAAAGGAGCTCTCCTTAATGTCTCAGTAGTTTCTTCAAGACAACAGTGAGATCAGATGGAAAAACATAGGAGATTTTAACAAAGGAGCCTCTCCTGCTGCTCAAATGTGTCTCCTAAAGGGCTAAGACCTCAGTGATCTCACTGGTGTCTCCTCTGGAGTTTTAGTGGAGATCTCAGTAAAGTTACAAACTGTGCTCAGGTTCGCCAGATGAACTGAACCCTACTCTCTCTTTTATTTCTCTCTTGGCTCTTATTTGTCTCCTAGGGAATTTTAGGAGAGTCAGTATTATGTCTCCTGAGCCATTACAGAGCAACCTATGAGCAATAAATGTATCCTGTGTTGTCTCAAAGTACTAACTAGTCCTGTTCACTCAGGTATTTGTCCCAACTTTGGACTTAGAAACATGAGGTGAACTGGCTTCTCTCTAATAACTGTCCTGGTGTGTGTGTGTGTGTGTGTGTGTGTGTGTGTGTGTGTGTATGTGTGAATGAATGAGTGTGTGTGTGTGTGTGTGTATGTCTGAGTGAATGTGTGTGTGTGTGTGTCCTATTTGCCCAGGTGCTAGTTTCTGAGTATTATCTAGTCCTATTTTCCCAGGTGCTAGTCTCTGAGTATTAAGTAGTCCTATCTACTCAGGTGCTAGTTTCTGAGTATTAAGTAGTCCTATTTGCCCAGGTGCTAGTCTCTGTGTATGAACTAGTCCTATTTATCCAGGTGCTAGTCTCTGAGTATTAACTAGTCCTATCTACTCAGGTGCTAGTCTCTGTGTATTAACTAGTCCTATTTAACCAGGTGCTAGTCTCTGAGTATTAACTAGTCCTATCTACTCAGGTGCTAGTCTCTGAGTATTAACTAGTCCTATTTACCCAGGTGCTAGTCTCTGAGTATTAACTAGTCCTATTTATCCAGGCGCTAGTCTCTGAGTATTAACTAGTCCTATCTACTCAGGTGCTAGTTTCTGAGTATTAACTAGTCCTATCTACTCAGGAGCTAGTCTCTGTGTATTAACTAGTCCTATTTATCCAGGTGCTAGTCTCTGAGTATTAACTAGTCCTATTTACTCAGGTGCTAGTTTCTGAGTATTAAGTAGTCCTATTTACCCAGGTGCTAGTCTCTGTGTATTAACTAGTCCTATTTACCCAGGTGCTAGTATCTGAGTATTAACTAGTCCTATTTACTCAGGTGCTAGTTTCTGAGTATTAAGTAGTCCTATTTGCCCAGGTGCTAGTCTCATGGTATTAACTAGTCCTATTCACCCAGGTGCTAGTTTCTGAGTATTATCTAGTCCTATTTTCCCAGGTGCTAGTCTCTGAGTATTAAGTAGTCCTATCTACTCAGGTGCTAGTTTCTGAGTATTAAGTAGTCCTATTTGCCCAGGTGCTAGTCTCTGTGTATGAACTAGTCCTATTTATCCAGGTGCTAGTCTCTGAGTATTAACTAGTCCTATCTACTCAGGTGCTAGTCTCTGTGTATTAACTAGTCCTATTTAACCAGGTGCTAGTCTCTGAGTATTAACTAGTCCTATCTACTCAGGTGCTAGTCTCTGAGTATTAACTAGTCCTATTTACCCAGGTGCTAGTCTCTGAGTATTAACTAGTCCTATTTATCCAGGCGCTAGTCTCTGAGTATTAACTAGTCCTATCTACTCAGGTGCTAGTTTCTGAGTATTAACTAGTCCTATCTACTCAGGAGCTAGTCTCTGTGTATTAACTAGTCATATTTATCCAGGTGCTAGTCTCTGAGTATTAACTAGTCCTATTTACTCAGGTGCTAGTTTCTGAGTATTAAGTAGTCCTATTTACCCAGGTGCTAGTCTCTGTGTATTAACTAGTCCTATTTACCCAGGTGCTAGTATCTGAGTATTAACTAGTCCTATTTACTCAGGTGCTAGTTTCTGAGTATTAAGTAGTCCTATTTGCCCAGGTGCTAGTCTCATGGTATTAACTAGTCCTATTCACCCAGGTGCTAGTCTCTGAGTATTAACTAGTCCTATTTACTCAGGTGCTAGTCTCTGTGTATTAACTAGTCCTATTTATCAAGGTGCTAGTCTCTGAGTATTAACTAGTCCTATCTACTCAGGTGCTAGTCTCTGAGTATTAAGTAGTTCTATTTGCCCAGGTGCTAGTCTCTGAGTAGTAACTAGTCCTATTTATTCAGTTGCTAGTCTCTGAGTATAAACTAGTGCTATTTACCCAGGTGCTAGTCTCTGGGTATTAACTAGTCCTATCTAGTCAGGTACTAGTCTCTGAGTATTAACTAGTCCTATTTACTCAGCTACTTGTCTTTGAGTATTAACGAGTCCTATTTACTCAGCTACTTGTCTCTGAGTATTAACTAGTCCTATTTACCCAGGTGCTAGTCTCTGAGTATTAACTAGTCCTATTTACTCAGGTTTTGTCTCTATGTACAAAATAGTCTTATTTATTCAGTTAATTTTAAACAAAATTTTAAAAAATTCTACTCAATATTTCAGCTCTAACTAGTTCCATTTACTTAGATACATGTGTTTAAGTATTAACTAGTTCAGTTTACTCAGGTACTATCTCTAAAGCCTGTACTTCATGACTATATTTAAAGAGTGGTGTGCTGTTGGTGCACTTCCTGTTAACACTCATGTGCTACACCTGCTAGTTACTACTTTTACCCTAGAAACATATCTTCTGTGCAGTGCCCTGTCGTTACTGATAAGAAATTTCACTGATTCTGAGAACTGCAGAGATATGTTGCCCATTAAATATAAGTTATGGTGAGTGTGGGGTTTACCAGGAACTAAACACTATACACAGGTCACGCTGTAGTTCTACACTTACACTCTGTAGTTCATATGTGTTTCTGCATACTTCATTACCCCCCTTTCCTCCCTGTTTCTCAGCGCTCAGGACCCCCACAGAGCAGGTGCGATGTGGTGGTGGATCATTCTCAGCGCTGCAGTGACACTGACGTGGTGGTGGTGTGTTAGTGTGTGTTGTGCTGGTGTAGAGTGGATCAGACACAGCAGTGCTGCTGGAGTTTTTAAACCTTGTGTCCACTCTCTGTCCACTCTGTGAGACACTCCTCCCTTGTTGGTCCACCTTGTAGATGTAAAATCAGAGACAGTAGCTCATCTATCGCTGCACAGTGTGTGTCGCTCGTCCTCTAGTCCTTCATCAGTGACACAGGACGCTGTCGGCTGGATGTTTTTGGTCGGTGGACTGTTCTCAGTCCAGACACTGAGGGGTTTAAAAACTCCAGCAGCACTGCTGTGTCTGATCCACTCTACACCAGCACAACACACACTAACACACCACCACCACGTCAGTGTCACTGCAGCGCTGAGAATGATCCACCACCACATCACACCTGCTCTGTGGGGGTCCTGAGCGCTGAAGTGTGTGACAGTGAGTGTAGAAACAAGGAGGTGGATTTAACCCTGAGTCTTGTTTTGTGGTCAAGAGGTCCAAAAGAACAGGAGACATGTTAACCGTGGACACTGAGACTGGACAGCCCAAAGAAAGGACGTCCAAAAGTGCCCCAAGAGGTCTGTCCCACTCAATTGAGGACATCCTGAAAAGACCTTCCTCTCCGGACTGGAGAAAAAGACAGACGCTTGAGGAGAACGTGTCGATGTCCAGGGAGAGGGACGAGCCTGACTCCAGACAACACTCAGGTGAGACCTTCCTGTCCTTGCAGCACTCCTCCTGAACTGTCGGAGCCACAGAACCCACACTGTTGTGGTTATAATGTTCTGGTCAGTCTCCAGAACTCAGGTCTGTGGGGAGTTCCTAGTGTGCAGCAGTCAGAACAGACCCAAAGTGTTCAGAGGAAGGACGAGCGGTGACCAGAGACAGGGTCCGGTCTCACGCTCTCTTCTGTTTCTCTCTCTCTCTCTCTCTCTCTCTCTCTCTCTCTCTCTCTCTCTCTCTCTCTGTCAAACTTTTTTATTTTGTTGTTGCTCAGTGTGTCATCCCAGTCGCAGAAGAGTCCGCACTACGTTTACAGTGGCACAGCTGGAGGAGCTGGAGCGGGTTTTTCAAGACACACACTACCCAGACGTCCACACTCGGGAGCAGCTCGCCACACACACCCAGCTCTCTGAGGCAAAAGTGCAGGTACATTTTCATTGACCAAAGTGTATTTATTTAACACTGCAGTCGTTTCAGACACAGCCTCTATGTACTAACTTAGTGTGACTTCCTGTTTTGATGAACTGTTGCTATGGCAATGCATATCATACCAAGTTGCAGCTGCAACACTGTGTCATTATTTTAAAAGGCTGAACCCCAAACACCTCACTCCACACTGAGTAGTGCACAGTGTACGTCCCTCTACCTCCTCTATCATTTCAGGACAGTGCTGTAAAAGTGAATTACACTCTGCGACTGTAGGGGGAGACAAGGAGCCAAAATACTGAATCTTACCTAGTGTTCCTTTAATTATAATGTGATGTGTGATTCAAGGGTAATTTCACTGATGTTTCAAAACATCTGGGTTATTTTATCTATGAAATCTACACAATTATTATCATTATTTTGTATTTACAATGGATAGTGAAGTTATGTAATAACGTATTTTTGGAAGTAGGACCATGCCCGAACTCCTCCTCTCAGCCCTATATATACCCTGCAAATTCACGTCATTTCCACGTCGGACAAACTCACTTCATTTAGTTCAGGAGACGGATCTCGACTCGACTGCTTCACGACATCACCTCGCTCCTCCACACTGGGTCATTTCTGCTACATCTGTCTCTACGCATCATCCCACCCCTCCCTTCATCATCCCACTCCTCCCTTCATCATCCCACTCCTCCTTTTATCATCCCACCCCTCCCTTTCTCTTTCTCTACATCTGTCTCTACACATCATCCCACCCCTCCCTTTATCATCCCACCCCTCCCTTTTCATCCCACTCCTCCCTTTCTCTTCTTCTACATCTGTCTCTATGCATCATCCCACCCCTCCCTTTTCATCCCACCCCTCCCTTCATCATCCCACCTCTTCCCCCATTGCAGCCACAGCTGCATGCCTCAGACCTTCTAGCCCACACCCCTCTATAGGTGCTGCGGCAGGCCTGTCTCCTGTCCAGCGCTCTGGGCACTCGACGCAGTCTTCTCACTGCATGGCTTCCTCATCGCCGATTCATTTTCATTTCACCCACCCGCCCCCCGTTTCTTCATCCCACCCTCTACCCCTGCTGCTGCTGTAGGCATCATACTTTACAACTTGCACCCCCTCTACAGGTTGCTGTTGCAGGCCTGCCTCCAGCCCGGCCCTCTGGGCTTTCTATGCAGTCTCCTTGCTGCACAGCTTCCTCATCCTAGATTCGCTCTCATCCTGTCGTCTCATTCTCCCAGCCTCTAAATCAGCAGGTTGCATACTTCATACTCATCCCAACTTCTTCAGTTTGTGGCCGTGCTATACCCTGCCTCTAACTTTACAATTCTCATTTTTCTATTTAGGTGCTGCTGTAGACCCTCATCCTGGCTCCTCTGCTGATATGCTTCTCCCACCCTCCGGCTTCCAGTTTATACTCTCTTTTCAGATGCTGCTGTTGACTATCGTATCGGGCGCTCCTCTGTGCTGCCTTGCTGCTCAAACTCTACAGCTTCTAGCTCCTGCTCTGTTTTCAGGTGCTTTGGTGGACCTTCATCCCCCACTTTTTGCTGCTGCACTACTCTGAGTCTCTGACTTTCCAGCTCATCATCTTCTCGGGTGCTGTTACGGGCCATGTCCTAATCCTCTCCTTTGCGGCTGTCCCACACCCCACCTCTTCCTTTACAGCACACCCTCTCTCCTGATGTGCACCTTCATCCTAATCCCCTTCCCCTTGCGGTTTCACTGCATCCTGCCTCCTCCTTTACAGCCCTCCTCTCTCATGCCACAGACCTTCGTTTGCACTCTCTCCTCAGAAACTGCTGTGGACGCTCATCCTTATGCCTTCCCCTCACAAACAAAAGGCGCCCTGCGTCCACTGTACGGCTTGTACTCTCTTCTGCTGGATCTTACCTTCTGCTTCTGCTTGCAGCTAAGCTTCTCCTAGCGACTGCACCTCACACTGCTTCTTATGGTACTGTTCGTACTGATTTTTCCGGCAGCTATGGGCTTTCAACCTGACCTCTCCTCTTTGTGATCATGCTGTTCCGAGCCCCTAAGTTCCAGCTTATTCTCTCTTCTCAAGCGTGGCCTTGGACCAGCCCCCCTACCCAGCACTCAGGACCTTGACACCACCTCAAATTCAATTCACCCTCTCACATGCAGCCTTGTCGCTCTCAGCTTCTAACTTTCCAGCTCGTGCCACCGAGGACCTTCATCTTTCATCTCTCAGCTAGCAACAGCACCTCGCCCTGCCTCCTATGGTACCGTTCACACTGATTCCTCCAGGCGCTGTGGGCCTTCAACATGTCCTCTTATCTTCACAACCACCCTGCTATCTAGCCCCTAAGGTCCAGCTTATGCTCTCTACCCTGGTTACCTTGGACCAGCAGTCAGGCACTTTGACGCCACCTCTGGCACCTGTTTTCATCACCATCTAGGCATCTTTGTTATCTTTGAGTCAACTTTCTACCTTGCCTCCTTGCTTGAGCTCCTCAGTACCTCTTGGATTTTTCTCTTTCAGAGTTTTCTCCCGTGTGACAAACTGCCTTCTCTCTATCTCCCTTTCCTGCGGTGCTGACCTTTTGGGCTTCTTAATTGGCCTCATCTGTCATCTTATTCTTGTCTATTATTTCGCATTCATTTTTTTAAATGGAAATCAATTCGAATCGACATTAAATCAGTTAGACGTCTGGTTCCTATCACCAACACTGTGAACAGGTATCTGACAGCACCTGGTGTGGATCAGTTCTCATCAAAGCCTTTTAAATGAGTTGTTTACATATTTAATGCATTTTAAACAGGGTGTTCTAACATTTCCATACGTCTGCTTGGATGTTCATAACCTCAGATCAAAGTAGAGTCTTATCTGCATATGGAAATGAGCTTTTTGTGCTGTGCTTCAGATCTGGTTCCAGAACAGGAGAGCGAAGTGGAGACGAGCCGAAGCTCAGGGAGGAAACGGTGGCCATCTGCAATCAAACAACAGCCAAGTACCTCCTCACCTTCTGACCACGCCCCTCTTCTTCTGCACTCCAGTAAGACCCTTGGACTGGGGCCGGGGGGTGGGGGTTCTTGTTTAGTGGCTGTTCTCTCGTGGTTCAGAGCGAGTCGAGTAGGGACTAAATCGTGGCGTGTAAACCTTGCAGAGCGCTGATTGTCCAGAGAGAGTCGTCACTCTACGCCACGCAACGCAGACGACCAGCACCAACTCTCCATCTGTAAAATCTCCAGCTGCAGCAGAGATCACGTTTGTTTTTATCCGACTCACGACGGCAGCTCGTAAAATGACGCCGTGGTCTTTTGAAGAGGTTCAAACGCTCCTTGGATCGGTGGCCGACGAAAGAATCCAGCGAGAGCTGGACGCTGCAACAAGGAAGGAACAAACTCTACTGATCTTTCTGAACTGATGATGGAGCTGTGTTCAGTCCCAAACAACAACAACACGCCAATACACCATGAGTAAACACAGCTTAACGTTACCGCCACCGTTGTTCTTGTTAGAGATGAGGGTTTGAGACGACACCATTTTGGGGGTGGAGCTGTGGGAGTGGAAAACCAATCAGGGACCAAACACAGAAAAAGTGTGTCGAGTCATGCAGAGTGGGTACCATGCAATACTTCAAAAGAAATAGAAAATGAAAAATGTTGTCTGCTGAAGGGTGCTGGTTTAAAGAAGACACACTGAAAGGGGCACAAATCCAAAAAGGTGTCTATAAACAGCACTTGTTGAGTGTCCAAATGTTTGTGAGCAGTGCATATGAGCTGTGGTGTGATGTTGGTGTTGTTTTTCTTTTTCAGGTTGATTTCCAGCTCCCAAGCCTTGTTTTAAAGCAGAAGCCTCACCTTCCGGCCTTACCCTGCCCTTCTCTTCATCCGTATCAGGCCAGCACCGGGAAACTCAGCCCCTACGGCAGAACTCCACACCTCTCCAGCCCCTCATCCCCTCGCTGGCTCCACTATCTCACCCCCCTCCATTACTTTTATAAAAACCCAGGACTGTGCCATTGTAAAGGCCTTATCTTATCTCAATAAACCTCTCACA
Organism: Hoplias malabaricus; assembly: GCF_029633855.1. Lineage (NCBI taxonomy): Eukaryota > Metazoa > Chordata > Actinopteri > Characiformes > Erythrinidae > Hoplias > Hoplias malabaricus. The sequence continues at coordinate 72,386,357 of NC_089803.1, read as the reverse complement.
AACGCAGAAGACACGCTGAACTTTCAGTGACTCCGTGAACTCCTGGTTAATCATATTCTCTGACTTATTAAGGGTTAATTTAACCTGAAGATGCTCGGCGCAGTGTGTTTATTACACACTACAAGGGTCCTTTGGTTAAGAAAATGGTTCTGTACAGAACCCTGAAAATTTTTGCATGATTAAAATCATGGGTTCTTCAGATTAATGGAGAACATGCTATAGATGGTTCTTTTAATAAAGGGTTTTTTGATGTCAAACTTGTGACAAGTTGGAGTCATATACCTTCAGTGCTCTGCCCTGGCCTCACTGTCAGGATTCTGCCAGGTGCATTCTGATTGGCTCCCTGTACATATACGCACCTCTGTGTATGGTACTGTACTGGCTCTGGTATTTGTCCGACGTGAACAATAAAGACTGCCTCCTTCTACACGTGAGGCCAGAATAGCAGACTGTGTGATCAAAAGAGAGTCAGGCAATGTGAGACTGAATACAGTACACTAGAACTTCTGGACTTGTGATGAGCGGTCTGTTGTCAACCGGGCCTGCACACACAGATTGTCCACCAGGACAAATGCAGGACTTGTCACCGAAGACGACCCGCTGCTGTTCTGAGTGACTCCATGACAGTCAGCAGGACACCTCTGCCATCTTTGTCAATGTTGCCATGGTGTTAAAGGCACTCACCGAGCGTGGAGTCCTGCGTCCTGCAGTTGTCTGCCGATGGTACGACTCACGGAGGGCTTCACTGCTCGCTGAATCTTCATAGTCTGACCGCATCAGATGAACTGCCCGTGGTCTCCCATGTCCTTTATGTTGTTGGTCCATGCCTTTTTCTATCCACTGCCCAAACGGTGTGTTATGGTAATATCCACACGACACATAATACATCGATAAGACCATCACACCCCCAGGAGCCCTGTGATGAGACCCCTCTCAAACTCATCCAACTGCTCGAACTGCTCTCCGGCTCTGGTTCAAACTAAAGAGAAGAGTTCGTCTAAATTCGGATTCCAATATTATCCCAAGAACAGAACTAATCGATCTATCTGATGGAGCTCATAATGAATGCAGCGACCTATAAATTCTTTACTCTGTGTTTTCACACTGCTTCATGTTTGAGTTAAAAGAGTGGGAGAATGTGGATTTTGAGTTACAGTTATACACTGCACAAAACAACATTAATACGTAAGGCCTCCCTGTTGCTCCAGGCTAGGGTGTGTGTGTGTGTGTGTGTGTGATTGGGGGATTTGAGCTAATAGAGGAAAATGGCGCTAGATAAACTGTGGGGTAGTTGTTACTGTGATTCTGACACTGACAGTTCACCGATGTCAAACACAACAGCACGAGGCAGAATGGAAAGCATGATGACGAGGCAGAATGGAAACTCGTATTGTCAGTCACATAGTTAGGGCACACACGCCCAGGTGTGGTGCTTAAATCATTCGCATGTCCCACCGAGTTTCATTGCTGTCTGGTGACTCCTTCTGGGTGCAGCTATTGTTTGATGATGAGTGTAAAACCAAATCAGACTGAGATGAGTTACAGAGTCAGAGGAGAACCGCATGAACTTTGCAGCCGAGGGGACGTCGGGGTCACGTTTAGTTTTCTCCGACATGCAGAGCCTTAAATAACGAATGAAGACATCTGAACATCTTAATTTAATAAAGGTTCGCGCATGTTTTCATAGGTTTACCAGCTCAGTGAACAGAAAGTGTTTGTAAAGGAAAATTAGATTACGCTTAATGCATTTTATTGCTGTATCTCAGGCTTCAGGAGATAAGAGCCATTCCTCAACGGATGCAGTATCAGACCTGGATTTTGTTGTTGAGATTTCTAATTATCGCTGAATTTGTTTATGGCCCCTTTAACCATAAACTGTGAGGCTTATCTTAATTCGGGAGAGTTCACAGCTGGGTCAGGACACGGTGAGAGAGCAACAGCAACTCGCTCCGTGATTAACCCCGAGCCTCAGATAAGGAACAGCACAATGGAGGCTTTTCTCAGAAGAGTTGCATCACAGCAGAGACACTGTGGAGTCCTGGAGACCTGCGTGGAGATGCGGATGGTGCGTGTTTAGTTTGAACGATCAGAATCAAGGTTTCTGTTCCGTGTGTGAACGGACTCCTTCCACCGGGGCAGGGTTCTGAAGCTACGCCTTGCCACAGTCTGACGGCTGAGACCCACAGATAGTTTTTTCTTTGTTTTCCTGACAGCTCTGTGTAATCCGTGGACCCTCGTGTATGTGGGTGTTCATCTTTCCAAACTACAGTAATACTTTGATTTAATTTGTTCTGTGGCCGAGCTCATAACTCAGTTTAAATTTCCCCAATAAAATAAATTAAATGTTGTTAATCCGGCACGGTGGCGCAGCAGATAGTGTCTCTGTCACAGCTCCAGGGTTCGAGTCCCGCTCCGGGTGACTGTCTGTGAGGAGTGTGGTGTGTTCTCCCTGTGTCTGTGTGGGTTTCCTCCGGGTGACTGTCTGTGAGGAGTGTGGTGTGTTCTCCCTGTGTCTGTGTGGGTTTCCTCCGGGTGACTGTCTGTAAGGAGTGTGGTGTGTTCTCCCTGTGTCTGCTTGGGTTTCCTCCGGGTGACTGTCTGTGAGGAGTGTGGTGTGTTCTCCCTGTGTCTGCGTGGGTTTCCTCCGGGTGACTGTCTATGAGGAGTGTGGTGTGTTCTCTCTGTGTCTATGTGGGTTTCCTCCGGGTGACTGTCTGTGAGGAGTGTGGTGTGTTCTCTGTGTGTCTGTGTGAGTTTCCTCTGAGTGACTGCCTGTGAGGAGTGTGGTGTGTTTTCTCTGTATCTGCGTGGGTTTCCTCCAGGTGACTGTCTGTGAGGAGTGTGGTGTGTTCTCTCTGTGTCTGTATGGGTTTCCTCCGGGTGACTGTCTGTGAGGAGTGTGGTGTGTTCTCTCTGTGTCTGTGTGGGTTTCCTCCAGGTGACTGTCTGTGAGGAGTGTGGTGTGTTCTCTATGTGTCTGCGTGGGTTTCCTCCAGGTGACTGTCTGTGAGGAGTGTGGTGTGTTCTCTATGTGTCTGCGTGGGTTTCCTCCAGGTGACTGTCTGTGAGGAGTGTGGTGTGTTCTCTATGTGTCTGCGTGGGTTTCCTCCAGGTGACTGTCTGTGAGGAGTGTGGTGTGTTCTCTATGTGTCTGCGTGGGTTTCCTCCAGGTGACTGTCTGTGAGGAGTGTGGTGTGTTCTCTCTGTGTCTGCGTGGGTTTCCTCCGGGTGACTGTCTGTGAGGAGTGTGGTGTGTTCTCTATGTGTCTGCGTGGGTTTCCTACGGGTGACTGTCTGTGAGGAGTGTGGTGTGTTCTCTCTGTGTCTGCGTGGGTTTCCTCCAGGTGACTGTCTGTGAGGAGTGTGGTGTGTTCTCTCTGTGTCTGCGTGGGTTTCTTACGGGTGACTGTCTGTGAGGAGTGTGGAGTGTGGTGAACGGAGAAACCACACAGTGTCTCTAGAGGGCGCTAATTGTGTTTTTACCATGAAGCAAGCTTTGAGAGGGATGTTTTTTTTATTCTGTGTGTGTGTGTGTGTGTGTGTGTGCAGTACTGTGGAAAATTCTTACGAACATGAGATTATTATTACCACTGTTTAAAATAATTTATCTTCTAATTAAGCATGTGTTTCTTATATAATCACAATAAACACAGTGAAAATAATTTTGTTCTAAAAACAACAACACAACAACTTAAAATGGTTCCTCAAGGGTTCTTTAGTAAAGAAAATGGTTCTATGTAGAAGTGTGTTAATAAATAAGTATTTATTATCCTCTGACACTAGGCACTGGAGGATCACCTCAAATAGCACTGGACTGTCACACACACACACACACACACACACACACTCACCCAGTCAGTCATACACACACACCTGTGGACAGTTTCACACACACTCACCCAGTCAGTCACACACACACACACACCTGTGGACAGTTTCACACACTCACCCAGTCACACACACACACACACACGCTCACCCAGTCAGTCATACACACACACCTGTGGACAGTTTCACACACACTCACCCAGTCAGTCACACACACACACACACCTGTGGACAGTTTCACACACTCACCCAGTCACACACACACACACACACGCTCACCCAGTCACACACACACTCACCCAGCGACACACACACACACACACTCACCCAGTCAGTCACACAAACACCTGTGGACAGTTTCACACACTCACCCAGTCACACACACACACACACGCTCACCCAGTCACACACACACTCACCCAGCGACACACACACACACACACACTCACCCAGTCACACACACACTCACCCAGCGACACACACACACACACACACTCACCCAGTGACACACACACACAGTCACCCAGTCAGTCACACACACTCACACACACCTGTGGACAGTTTCACACACTCACCCAGTCACACACACACACACACACACACACGCTCACCCAGTCACACACACACACACCCAGCGACACACACACACTGAAACAGTGGGCTTGGGTTTATTCTGATGTGAGTGTTGTGTATATATCTATAAGTTTATAAGTGAACTGCTGTTTCCTCAGGTGCTGTGAGAGTTTGGTGGAAAGATGTAACTCTATTGATTATGAAATAAAAACTCTTGTATTAATGTCAATTAAAAGGTCAGATTACTGCAGTAAAACACACACTGATTAATAGGTTTATCAGCTTTGTGAAGATGTGAGACTCTGAGAGATGTAAAGGTCACTGGGTGCGCTCCGGTGGGACTCTGACCTGTCTCTGAAACACACACATATTTATCTGAGGGAAGGTGACATTTCAGAAACACAATGAGAGCAGAGGATCACTGAGGAGTTACTGCTTCATCCTTAAAACATCTCATCACTCTGATACACTACTGATGAGACCACCAGGGTGTGTGTGTGTGTGTGGGTGGGTGTGTTTGTGTGTGTGTGTGTGTGTGTGTGTGTGTGTGTGTGTGTGTGTAAATGTGACTGGGTGAGTGTGTGTGTGTAAGTGTGACTGGGTGAGTGTGTGTGTGTGTGTAACTATGTGTGTGTGTGTAACTCTGTGTGTGTGTGTGTGTGTGTGTAACTGTGTGTGTGTAACTGTGTGTGTGTGTGTGTGTGTGTGTGTGGTGTGTGTGTAACTGTGTGTGTGTGTGTGTGTGTGTGTAACTCTGTGTGTGTGTGTGTGTAACTGTGTGTGTGTGTGTGTGTGTGTAACTCTGTGTGTGTGTGTGTGTGTAACTGTGTGTGTGTGTGTGTGTGTGTGTAACTCTGTGTGTGTGTGTGTGTGTGTGTGTGTAACTGTGTGTGTGTGTGTGTGTGTGTGTGTGTGCGTGTGTGTGTGTTCTCAGTAATTCCAGGTTGGCTCTGGACCCACGATGATCCTGAGCAGGATGAAGTGTTTACAGGAGATGAATGAATAAATGAAAGTCCCAAAGAGTATTAATTTACAACAATAATAAATAAATGATAATAATAATGTTACACTTCTGTGGCCCCTTTCACACCCAGGGGCTCTTTATGAAGGAGAACAGTAAACAGTGGGAAGCTCTTGATTGTGTCTTTAATTCTGAAGCCAGTTTTTATCGCTGAGAGTTCGCTGCATTCCTCAGTCAGTGTTCCTGTGGATTCTGACCCGAGAGTGAGAGGCTGAGGCAGCTGAGACGGTGGCAGTGTGTGTTGTGTGTATGGAAATGAGTGTGTGTGTGTTGCACACAGTGTTTGTATTTTTACAACTGTGTTCTTACCTTGACATTATTACTCTCCTGTGTTTTCAACTTTTCAACCCGCCCTTATCTCCATTTACAGCGCTGACATTGAGCTGAACCCTGCTTCACCAGGCCTTTATCAGCGCGGCTATCTCCCCACCACTATCACCCTTTACAGGGGTCTCTCAAACTTTTACACGTTTTGGACATATTTATTTTACAGATTTCAATACGTCACACACACAGCACTGTGTCAGAGTTTCAGACTCCGGAGAAAATGAGATTTAACACTGTTTATGTGAACAATAAGAGTTTATTTACTCAAAAAACATACAAAACAAAACCCTAATGTCACATTAAACCCATGCAGACACAGGGAGAACACACCACACTCCTCACAGACAGTCACCCGGAGGAAACCCACGCAGACACAGGGAGAACACACCACACTCCTCACAGACAGTCACCCGGAGGAAACCCACGCAGACACAGGGAGAACACACCACACTCCTCACAGACAGTCACCCGGAGGAAACCCACGCAGACACAGGGAGAACACACCACACTCCTCACAGACAGTCACCCGGAGGAAACCCACGCAGACACAGGGAGAACACACCACACTCCTCACAGACAGTCACCCGGAGGAAACCCACGCAGACACAGGGAGAACACACCACACTCCTCACAGACAGTCACCCGGAGGAAACCCACGCAGACACAGGGAGAACACACCACACTCCTCACAGACAGTCACCCGGCGGAAACCCACGCAGACACAGGGAGAACACACCACACTCCTCACAGACAGTCACCCGGAGGAAACCCACGCAGACACAGGGAGAACACACCACACTCCTCACAGACAGTCACCCGGAGGAAACCCACGCAGACACAGGGAGAACACACCACACTCCTCACAGACAGTCACCCGGAGGAAACCCACGCAGACACAGGGAGAACACACCACACTCCTCACAGACAGTCACCCGGAGGAAACCCACGCAGACACAAGGAGAACACACCACACTCCTCACAGACAGTCACCCGGAGGAAACCCACGCAGACACAGAGAGAACACACCACACTCCTCACAGACAGTCACCCGGAGGAAACCCACGCAGACACAGGGAGAACACACCACACTCCTCACAGACAGTCACCCTGAGGGAACCCACGCAGACACAGGGAGAACACACCACACTCCTCACAGACAGTCAATCGGAGCAGGACTCAAACCCACAACCTCCAGGACCCTGGAGCTGTGACAGAGACACCACCTGCTGCTTCACTGCAGTTATTTTTAATAATAAATATGATATTAATAATGTAATACAATAATAACTAAGCTGCCTAAGCCTTCTGCACAATGCGGTGTAGTTATGAACGCACTGTATAAGCAGGGTGTGAATTATACAATGATAATTTGGGGGTGGAGCTTTTCTTTAGGTTGTAAGGAGAAACCAGACCAGTGCAGGGGTCTGCTTCAGGGAACTGGAGTCTTACAGCCTTCACAGAGTGTCGTTTACGGTAATGTCTGCAGTTCATTAACGATAAATCCATTACAGCAGCTAATGACTCACATACCACACCACAGTCTTTAAAGTCAGGGGTCACCAGCAATATATATATATCATAGAGCAACATCCCTCAGTGCTACTGGTTACTATCAAACACAGTTTAGACCTGTACCTGACCAACATTAAAGCCATAGACCACACAATGATCAAGATCTGTCTGCAGTTTTCTTGCCCTAAAAAATTTAAGTCATATTATACACAGTGGAGCAGCAGGTGGTGTCTCTGTCACAACTCCAGAGTCCTTGAGGTTTTAGGTTCGAGTTCTGCTCCGGATGACTGTCTGTGAGGAGTGTGGTGTGTTCTCTCTGTGTCTGCGTGGGTTTCCTCCGGGTGACTGTCTGTGAGGAGTGTGGTGTGTTCTCCCTGTGTCTGCGTGGGTTTCCTCCGGATGACTGTCTGTGAGGAGTGTGGTGTGTTCTCCCTGTGTCTGCGTGGGTTTCCTCCGGGTGACTGTCTGTGAGGAGTGTGGTGTGTTCTCCCTGTGTCTGCGTGGGTTTCCTCCGGGTGACTGTCTGTGAGGAGTGTGGTGTGTTCTCCCTGTGTCTGCGTGGGTTTCCTCCGGGTGACTGTCTGTGAGGAGTGTGGTGTGTTCTCCCTGTGTCTGCGTGGGTTTCCTCCGGGTGACTGTCTGTGAGGAGTGTGGTGTGTTCTCCCTGTGTCTGCGTGGGTTTCCTCCGGGTGACTGTCTGTGAGGAGTGTGGTGTGTTCTCCCTGTGTCTGCGTGGGTTTCCTCCGGGTGACTGTCTGTGAGGAGTGTGGTGTGTTCTCCCTGTGTCTGCGTGGGTTTCCTCCGGGTGACTGTCTGTGAGGAGTGTGGTGTGTTCCCGCCTTGCGCTCAGTGATTCCGGGTAGGCTCCAGACCCCCCGCTGCCCTGAACTGGATAAGGGCTACAGACAATGAATGAGTGAATGAATAAATGGGAATAAAGTCACTGAAAGTCACTGTAGTTTAGGCTTGTGTCCTGTCTCCTCCATTTACACTGGGACAGATACAGCGTCTACAGTGGGAACTGTTAAAGGGAGAGTTGGATCCAAAGTAAACTCTCTTTGAGTGAATCACATTATGTGAAGCAAGTTTTTTTAACATTTGAACAATGTGCCTCAGTCGTGTTCACTTTTCGACGTCAATGTACCGAGTCACTGCTGTAATGTTTGTGTTCACAGCCACCAGATTATAAAGTGTTGGGTTCTTGTTCAAATTTCCCTTTCCACTTTAAAATGGTGCGTACGTTACATATTGAGCTTGTTGTTGATGTTAAGCTCCTGATGTGTTTTATACGTTTCTTATTTTGTGCAGAAAATACACACAGTCCACATCAAAATAAACCTGGCTCCTTATTGGAATGTTCTGTTTCACCCTAAAACTTCAGCCTGAAGCCTGTGTCGCCGCTGCAGAATTTAAGGTGGAACAGTAAAACTGAACATCTTCATCTGAATGAGTTACTGAAGGCAATAACATGTTTTTAAAGCTAGGAAGCTATTAATACAGTGCCTTCTCTTGCTTGTGCAGGTGGTACCTTAATGAGGAGGCAACCCACGTGACCAGTAACATGTGTGAGGCGGGCGGAGGAGATGTAGGGAATGGTATGGTCCAGTGTCGGGGGGTTTCTTCCAGGCACTGGATATAAGACGTTTATTGTAATATTTAACGTTATAGCTGTGAAGGATGTATATGTTTTTCAACCTCCAAACTTCTGCTTTTACCCTGGTTTGGAGGGGGGAGGGGGGGGGGGTCAGAGAACCGTTATTTGGACCCTGAGTGCACGTATAACACATCAGAATTAATTATGTATTTCATATGCCACAATTAAAAAAGAAAATAACACTATTTTGAGTTATGAATTATTACCTAGTGTTACTTTAGAATGGAAGTCCATTTCCACCACAAAAATAATATTAATAAAAAAGACACCTATTTCTGTTTCATTAATGTGTAAGTTGCTATCTCAATATTCTGAGATACTATCTCATTAGTCTGAGATACTTGGTCAGTATATTGAGATACTATCTTATAATTTTGAGACAGTATCTCATTACATTGAGATATTAACTTCTCAAAATAAAGAGCTATTATCTCATTATCTCAGAACATTGAGATAACAACTTACACATTAATGAAACAGAAACTGGTGTTTAATTGCTGTTTATTTTTGTGGCGGAAATGAGTTTCCAAACTTTAAAGAAAAACACATTGATGAAAAAAACAAAAGTGTGTTTTTTTGGAAATGAATTTCAGCAGAAAGTAAAAACTACACGACCTCAACAAACATTTCCTTCTTTTAAAGAGTATTTGTTGAATAAAGAGCTCAGGTTAGAGATTCTACAGTCCACAGGTGTTTTTGTGTCTGCACAGAGCCACAACTCTTCACACACAGGGTCAGAAAGGATGTGGTATCGCTGAGGACGAGTGTAAACACTTCATCTTTATCAGGCTTTCAGTGATGTGTAAACACACAGATCTTAAAAGATAAAGGTCAAATTTCCACCCTCCCTCCTTCATTCCCTCACTCACTCACTCCCTCACTCCCTGCCTCCTTCCTTCATTCCCTCCTTGATTCCTTCCCTACTTTCTACATCCATGCCTCCCTCATACCCTTCTTCCTTCATTCACTCCATCATTCACTTGTTCCCTCCCTAAAGCAATGCCCCTTCATTCCCTCCCTCCCTCCCTCACTCATTCCCTGCCTTCCTTATTCCCTCCATCTCTGCCTACATCAAAGCCTCAATCTTCCCTTCCTTCCTCACTCCGTCTGTCATTGTTCACTCCCTCCCTGCCTCCCTCTGTCCCTCACTCACTCAATACCTCCCTCACTCTGTCACTCATTGCTTCCCTTAATCCCTCCAACATTCCCTATCTCCCTTCTTCAGTCCCATCCTCACTCCTTCTCTCATTTCCTTCTTTGTTACCACACTCACTCCCTCCTTTACTGCCTCCCCCGCTCTCTCCATCCCTCACTCTCTGCCTCCCTTCTTCATTCCCTCCCCTCGCTCCCTTTCTCATCGCGTCTTTAATTCCTTCCCTCCCTCACTCCCTACCTCCCTCCTTTATTCCTTCATTCATGCTCCCTCCCTCCCTCCCTCTGACGTCACGGCCCGCCGGATGGCAGCAGGTTAGTGAGAGAGTGTGTGGAGGAGAGAGAGAGATAGAGAGAGAGATGGCGCAGCGCTCCCCATGAGCAAGCAGAAAAAGAAGAAGAGGAAGAAACGATGCTAGGCCGCTGCAGAGGGACCGCACACAACGAGGGGGCGCCCGCGGGGACGAGCTAAGGCTGACCGAGGCTGCGGGGATGTGTGAGCGGCTGACTTTGCAGCGGAGAGACCGGGCTGTGTGACGCTGCGGCCCGCCGCCGATTAACGGAGCTCCGGGGCGGTGGAGGAGGACGAGGAGGAGGAGGAGGAGGAGGAGGGGGTCGGAGACCCTGCGGAGTGATGGCCGCTGGTGGAGGAGAATGTGGGGAGACAGTGGAGCAGTACCGGGCGGAGGTGGAGCGGCTGACCAGGGAGTTGTCCGAGGCGAACCGAGAGAAGGTCCGGGCGGCGGAGTGCGGGCTGGTGGTTCTGGAGGAGAACCAGACCCTGAAGCAGCAGTACGCCGACCTGGAGGCCGAGCAGGAGACTCTCAGACAGGAGCTGGAGCAGCTGCAGGAGGTGAAGGAGAAAACACACACACACGGCCCCCGCCCCGTCAGCCTCCTTTACATCAGCATCAGTGTTATTGTTGTTGTTGTTGTTGTCTTCTCTCCTAGAACTCTACAAACTTTAAAGGTGCCATACCCCCCGGTCTCCACAGTGGAACACAGTTCTGTTTCTTAATGAAGCGTCTGTGACCCGCTTTGGTCCAAACCCCACGAGCCCCACAGCAGTGTTCTCCCCCTGTGTAAACAGCCCCTGTTCAGAACGCCCGCTTTCAGCACCTGTTCCTTTAAATGATAATGAGCCGCTCGCTGTTCACCCCGACCCCGAGCGCACAGCAGTGAGGAGCGAGGAGCAGAAGCTCTGGTTTTTAGCCGTTTTCACTCTGTTCTCTTTCTTCTCCGTTTTTACTCAGTGCTCTTATTTCTCCGCGCTCGTTGTGTCTGTTTTTCTGAGTTTAACCTCGTCTTTGCGCTCTCACATAAACACGGGTCCAGCGCTGTGATTGGACAGACTCAGACGAGGGGGCGGGGCCATTCTAAAGTCTCTGCACTTGACGTCAGAAGCGGAGCAGTGTAAGAACGACTCGTTTGATCTGTTTTCTGACTCAGGCAGCGCACAGTAAACTGACTGGGCTCTTGTTTCACAGTGCGTGTGTTGGTGGACTCCAGATGAACACGTTAATATAAACATGTATAATATGTCCTCTTTATGTATTTTTTTATTGGTTTTAAAAAGTGTTTGTTGTTCTTTTATAGGAATGTTTAATGAAATGTTGCTCGTGTGGAGTCAGAAATTCAGATTTGTTCAGATAGTGTTTACAATGAAGGACCTGAAAGAGGACTTCATGGGTCAGTCCAGTCTGAATCGGACTGAAAGTGTGAGCGCTGGTTCAGTCAGGCGGTGTGTAATTGTTGTCAGATGTGGGGGTTGTTTTCTCTGCTGTGAAACTGTGGTATCTGCTTTGTTTATGTTCAGATGCCCCGCGACTTTTATAGTGGAGTCTTTCAGATTTCAAAGCAGTTTTTCTTCTTTTTCAATTTAGAAGAGAATACATGTATATCATATGAAATATAATTCACCAACTGACAGCAGAGTAGAGCCTCTTATGGTTCTGGTCGGAGTACAGGAGATTGTTTACTTTTTCAAATAACAGGGAAACACTCACACGGCCAGCAGTGGAATGTAGATATGTATTATAAGTGTGTGCTGACTGTGAAAAAAATATACAGTACTCAGTAAAAGTTTAAGGCACGAATGATTATTAATTTATTAATTATCGTTGTCTGTGACCCTTATCCAGTTCAGGGCAGTGGTGGGTCCGGAGCCTACCCAGAATCACTGGGAGCAAGGCGAGAACACACCCTAGAGGAGGCGCCAGTCCTTCACAGGGCAACACACATTCACACACTCACACCTACGGACAGTTTATGAGTCGCCAATCCACCTACCAACATGTGTTTTTGGAGCGTGGGAGGAAACCGGAGCACCCGGAGGAAACCCATGCACACAAAGAGAAAACACGCCACACTCCTCACAGACAGTCACCCGGAGGAAACCCACGCATACACAGGGAGAACACACCACACTCCTCACAGACAGTTACCCGGAGGAAACCCACGCAGACACAGAGAGAACACACCACACTCCTCACAGACAGTCACCCGGAGGAAACCCACGCAGACACAGGGAGAACACACCACACTCCTCACAGACAGTCACCCGGAGGAAACCCACGCAGACACAGAGAGAACACACCACACTCCTCACAGACAGTCACCCGGAGGAAACCCACGCAGACACAGGGAGAACACACCACACTCCTCACAGACAGTCACCCGGAGGAAACCCACGCAGACACAGGGAGAACACACCACACTCCTCACAGACAGTCACCTGGAGGAAACCCACGCAGACAAAGAGAAAACACGCCACACTCCTCACAGACAGTCACCCGGAGGAAACACACGCAGACACAGGGAGAACACACCACACTCCTCACAGACAGTCACCCGGAGGAAACCCACGCAGACACAGGGAGAACACACCACACTCCTCACAGACAGTCACCCGGAGGAAACCCACGCAGACACAGGGAGAACACACCACACTCCTCACAGACAGTCACCCGGAGGAAACCCACGCAGACACAGGGAGAACACACCACACTCCTCACAGACAGTCACCCGGAGGAAACCCACGCAGACACAGGGAGAACACACCACACTCCTCACAGACAGTCACCCGGAGGAAACCCACGCAGACACAGGGAGAACACACCACACTCCTCACAGACAGTCACCCGGAGGAAACCCACGCAGACACAGGGAGAACACACCACACTCCTCACAGACAGTCACCCGGAGGAAACCCACGCAGACACAGGGAGAACACACCACACTCCTCACAGACAATCACCCGGAGGAAACCCACGCAGACACAGGGAGAACACACCACACTCCTCACAGACAATCACCCGGAGGAAACCCACGCAGACACAGGAAGAACACACCACACTCCTCACAGACAGTCACCCGGAGGAAACCCACGCAGACACAGGGAGAACACACCACACTCCTCACAGACAGTCACCCGGAGGAAACCCACGCAGACACAGGGAGAACACACCACACTCCTCACAGACAGTCACCCGGAGGAAACCCACGCAGACACAGGGAGAACACACCACACTCCTCACAGACAGTCACCCGGAGGAAACCCACGCAGACACAGGAAGAACACACCACACTCCTCACAGACAGTCACCCGGAGGAAACCCACGCAGACACAGGAAGAACACACCACACTCCTCACAGACAATCACCCGGAGGAAACCCACGCAGACACAGGGAGAACACACCACACTCCTCACAGACAATCACCCGGAGGAAACCCACGCAGACACAGGAAGAACACACCACACTCCTCACAGACAGTCACCCGGAGGAAACCCACGCAGACACAGGGAGAACACACCACACTCCTCACAGACAGTCACCCGGAGGAAACCCACGCAGACACAGGGAGAACACACCACACTCCTCACAGACAGTCACCCGGAGGAAACCCACGCAGACACAGGGAGAACACACCACACTCCTCACAGACAATCACCCGGAGGAAACCCACGCAGACACAGGGAGAACACACCACACTCCTCACAGACAGTCACCTCAAGGACCCTGGAGCTGTGACAGAGACACTACCTGCTGCTCCACTGTGACACCTAAGATTATTAATATTTAAAATAATCTTCTCAGTAAGCCTGAGGCTTGTATAAAAACAATATAAAAATCCAATAAACACAGAAACACAAACACAGTAAAAGGATGTTTGTTCTAAAAGCAGACGCTGTGTTGTGAGCGAGTGAAGAACAGTGTGTTTCCAGATGTTTCTCCTGATCGTATGGATTTGTTAAATCTACAGCACACTTCATTTAACACAGTGAAGTATTTATTAACCTCTGACACTAGGCGCTGGACGATCACCTCAAATAACACTGGACTGTCACCAGGAGAGGTGTGGAAAGGGTTAAACAACACAAACACACACACACACACACACACACACTGGAATAATGGCGCTGGGTTTATTCTGATTTCAGGGTTCCGTTTGTTTGTTTGTTTTATTTAATGAATAAACACTTGCAGCTCAGATAAACAGCTTTTCAAATCTTTTCTGAGCTAAGACCCATCCACAGAACTGTATATTGATCTTTATGCTTTTTAGACACAGCTGGACTCTGCCAAGACCAGGAAAGAAATTAAGCGAGACCAAAGACAGACAAGTCCAGGGCGTTAGAGGAGTGTCTCAGATGAGGCCCTGAGTAAACGTTCAGAGAGGGCTACCGCTCACTGTTCTGTTCACAGCGGAGAGGGTTTATTTTATTGTTGCTCCCAGAATGTTGTTGGAATGTTGGTCATGACAGTGTCCTCTAACCTTGGTCTGAAATGTTCAGGTAAAACGTCGTTGTGAGTAAAGCAGGGAACGCTGCCTGTGAGCTGTGGGGGTCCGTGTGGAAACTGTGGAAAACTCAGAATGAAGTTCTCAATATTCTAACAATGCCATAGAAATGTTTATATACTGACTGTGACTGTTAAAACATTCATAAATCCTCTTACTAATTTAAATTTGAATGTGGAGGGTGGATGCGGAAGATGGATGTGGAGGGTGGATGCGGAAGATGGATGTGGAGGGTGGATGCGGGGGCTGGATGTGTAGGGTGGATGTGGGCTGGATGTGGAGGGTGGGTATGGAGGGTGGATGCAGGGGCTGAATGTGGAGTGTGGATGCAGAAGATGGATGTGGAGGGTGAATGCAGGGGCTGGATGTGGAGGGTGGATGCGGGGGCTGGATGTGGAGGGTGGATGCGGGTGCTGGATGTGGAGGGTGGATGTGGGGGCTGGATGTGGAGGGTGGGTATGGAGGGTGGATGCAGGGGCTGAATGTGGAGTGTGGATGCAGAAGATGGATGTGGAGGGTGGATGCGGGGGCTGGATATGGAGGGTGGATGTGGGGGCTGGATGTGGAGGGTGGGTATGGAGGGTGGATGCAGGGGCTGAATGTGGAGGGTGGATGCAGAAGATGGATGTGGAGGGTGGATGCGGGGGCTGGATGTGGAGGGTGGATGCAGGGGCTGAATGTGGAGGGTGGATGCGGAAGATGGATGCGGGGGCTGGATGTGGAGGGTGGATGTGGAGGGTGGATGCGGGGGCTGGATGTGGAGGGTGGATGCGGGGGCTGGATGCGGAGGGTGGATGCGGGGGCTGGATGCGGGGGCTGGATGTGGAGGGTAAATGTGAAGGGTGGATGCGGGTGCTGGATTTGGAGGGTGGATGGGGGGGCTGGATGTGGAGGGTGGATGCGGGGGCTGGATGGGGAGGGTGGATGTAGAGGCTGGATGTGGAGGGTAGATGTAGAGGCTGGATGTGGAGGCTGGATGTGGAGGGTGGATGCAGGGGCTGGATGTGGAGGGTGGATGTGGGGGCTGGATGTGGAGGGTGGATGTGAAGGGTGGATGTGTAGGGTGGATGTGGGGGCTGGATGTGGAGGGTGGATGCGGGGGCTGGATGCGGAGGGTGGATGCGGGGGCTTGATGTGGAGGGCTGGACGTGGAGGGTGGATGTGGAGGGTGGATGCGGGGGCTGGATGGGGAGGGTGGATGTAGAGGCTGGATGTGGAGGGTAGATGTAGAGGCTGGATGTGGAGGCTGGATGTGGAAGGTGGATGCAGGGGCTGGATGTGGAGGGTGGATGTGGGGGCTGGATGTGGAGGGTGGATGTGGGGGCTGGATGTGGAGGGTGGATGCGGAGGGTGGATGTGGGGGCTTGATGTGGAGGGTGGATGTGGAGGGTGGAGGGTGGATGTGGAGGGTGGATGCGGAGGGTGGATGTGGAGGGTGGATGCGGGGGCTAGATGTGGAGGGTGGATGTGAAGGGTGGATGTGGAGGGTGGATGTGAAGGGTGGATGTGGAAGGTAGATGTAGAGGCTGGATGTGGAGGGTGGATGCGGGGGCTGGATGTGGAGGCTGGATGCGGGGGCTGGATGTGGAGGGTGGATGCGGGGGCTGGATGTGGAGGCTGGATGCGGGGGCTGGATGTGGAGGGTGGATGCGGGGGCTGGATGTGGAGGGTGGATGCGGGGGCTTGATGTGGAGGGCTGGATGTGGAGGCTTGATGTGGAGGGCTGGATGTGGAGGGTGGATGTGGAGGCTGGATGTGGAGGGGTGGATGTGGAGGGTGGATGTGGAGGCTGGATGTGGAGGGGTGGATGTGGAGGGTGGATGTGAAGGGTGGATGTGGAGGCTGGATGTGAAGGGTGAATGTGCAGTAGCTTCCTCTATAGACAGTTGACTTTAAGGCTGTTCACAAGAAATTGAGACAAACCATGAGTCAGCATCCCGCTTCTCCACACGGGATCCACCCGAAACTACTCAGATGTCATTTCTCACTGTCGATCTCATTACCCTCCGGAGGTCTCCTCTACCCCTCGCTCACTCCCCCTTCTGCTAACCTTCAGAATAGTGCTGGCACTGCAGATGTCGGGGCCTGAGAAACGATGAGCAATTAATGAACTTTGTAAACAGCCTTTAAGTGAATGAGCATCTTTGCTCCGTGTTGGTCTCCACCCTTTCTGTTGTAGCAGGGAGGGGTGGATTTGGACGTGGATGGAGAGATGGAGGGCGTCGAATAAAGGAGAAACTCACAGTGACTTCTCTCGGCTGATGTGTAATAGAGAGGGACGTCCTCACCATTACGTCTTGAATTGGTGCGAGAGAAAAATCTCAAAGATTCTCTCCATTTAAAAGGAACACTATGTTGTATTTCTACCTTAAAGTGGCAGCTTCTAAATGGTTGTGATGTTCCACTGAGCTGTAAGAGGGGGAATAGAGCCTCTGTGGCTGCTACGCTGGGTCCACTGTTGATTTACTGCACTAAACAACTTCTGAACCACGGGCGGAGGACTCTCACGAGAAACGGCTAACACTTAACAGCACATAGCTCACAGGTGGATGGTTACCTCACTACAAGAAGAATATAGCACAGTATTCCTGCTACGGCAGAGAGAGAGAGAGAGAGAGAGAGAGAGAGAGAGAGAGAGAGAGAGCGGCCGTACAACAGTTAATACTGGACTGAACAGTAGAGTGAGCTGAAACAGACCTGAGGACACAGGTTGGAGCAGTGAGTGTCTGTGTCCCTGTGCTGTGGTGTTAGTCAGTGATAGTTTTGTTGATGAACATGTTATAATCAGTTTGTGAGAGTCACTGAGCAGTGAGCCTGTGTTTGCGGCTGCTAACTTTAGCCGGATTAGCTCACTTTTACCCGTTAGACATTGATTCTGGTAATAAGTGCTTTTCTCCGGTTGCTGTGTGAATTAAACGACTGAAGTTACTCTTTGTGTCTGTGGAACCCACGCTTTGTTGAGGACAGGGTTATAATCCAGTTCTGAGAGTCACTGATAAACGAGGGATAGGGCTAGCGCCTGCTAACTTTAGCTGGATTAGCTCACTTTTAACCGTTAGACATTGATTGTGGTAATAAGTGCTTTACTGTCAGCTGCTGTGGTTATAACAGCTCTAGTACCACCAAGGTTACACTGTATGTTTGTAGTAACATGGTCCAGTGTGTATTATGAGCGATATATGGGTTTTATCATGTAGTCAACATTATTTTATTTGATTCACACATTCCCCCGGCTCAACATCAGCTGGAGCCCCACAGCCGCTCGCTCCGACTGTAAACATCACTCAGTGAGTGAGTGAGTAAAAAACAGAGAGAGAGAGTGAGAGAGGTATGGGTTTGTCTGTGAGAGGGAGTGTGTGTGTGAAAGCTGGTCGTGATTATGTGAGTGAGCGAGCGGGGGGGAGAGAGAAGTTTGTGAGACTTAAAGTAGCACTATGTTAGTTTGGAGAAATGGCACCCTCTCTGGTCGAAATGTGTTGCTACAGAAAATGTGCAGCAGAACACTTTGTAAAGAGTGTTATCCTGTGTTCCATGTCCGTGAGGGAGAGGGAAGTGAGTTGGATAAAAACAAACGTGATCTCTGCTGCAGCTGGAGATTTTACAGATGGAGAGTTGGTGCTGGTCGTCTGCGTTGCGTGGCGTAGAGTGACGACTCTCTCTGGACGATCAGCGCTCTGCAAGGTTTACACCCCACGGTTTAGTCCCTACTCGACTCGCTCTGAACCACGAGAGAACAGCCACTAAACAAGAACTCACTTCCAGAACCAGGACCTGATTCACCTGGTGGAGGAGGAGAAGAGATGAGTCGAGTTGGGACCCTGCAGTGGAAAAGTGCCTAAGACCTGGGACAGATTTCTCATCTGGAGCGGCAGGTTTTCCACTGTGTTTAAGCAGAGAAACCTTTGGCAGGGAGACATTCCGAAGCTCATTCTCTGTCTGTCCCTGTCTGTCTGTCTCAGAGTGAGGACGGGACAAGAGCACTGGCTCTGAGGTCAAAGTGGTGATAACACCTGTTGTTGCTGGTGGACGGATCTGTTCCTGTGCAGTGGACACTTCAGGAGCTTCACTCTGTGTTCTGTAGAAGAAATAATCATCTCCAACACGAACAAAGCCTGTGGTGGTGTTACACTCAGCGCACAGCAGCTGGAGCTCAGAGATGTTCTCGTGCTAGACGTATGAATTATAAAACGCTGAATCCCACTCTCCCCCGACTCCAGAATATCTCCGGCACGTGGACGTGGATCACACTCGGAGAGAGCCACGCACTGCATTATTCACACCCACTGCTCTAAAAACACACAGCTCTTAAAGCACAAGCTCTGGAAACCCTCAAAACTTACAGGTCTTATCCTGTTTATAGTGGGCGTGTCTTATCCTGTTTACGGTGGGCGTGTCTTATCCTGTTTACAGTGGGCGTGTCTTATCCTGTTTATAGTGGGCGTGTCTTATTCTGTTTACAGTGGGCGTGTCTTATCATGTTTATAGTGGGCGTGTCTTATTCTGTTTACGGTGGGCGTGTCTTATCCTGTTTACAGTGGGCGTGTCTTATCATGTTTACGGTGGACGTGTCTGATCCTGTTTACAGTGGGCGTGTCTTATCCTGTTTATAGTGGGTGTGTCTTATTCTGTTTATGGTGGGCGTGTCTTATCATGTTTATAGTGGGGGTGTCTTATCCTGTTTACGGTGGGCGTGTCTTATCATGTTTATAGTGGGCGTGTCTTCTCCTGTTTGCGGTGGGCGTGTCTTATCCTGTTTGCGGTGGGCGTGTCTTATCATGTTTATAGTGGGCGTGTCTTATCCTGTTTACGGTGGGCGTCTCTTATCCTGTTTATAGTGGGCATGTCTTATCCTGTTTACGGTGGACGTGTCTTATCCTGTTTACGGTGGGCGTGTCTTATCATGTTTATAGTGGGCGTGTCTTATCCTGTTTACGACGGGCGTGTCTTAGCCTGTTTACGGTGGGTGTGTCTTATGTTTATAGTGGGCGTGTCTTATCCTGTTTACGGTGGGCGTGTCTTATCCTGTTTACGGCGGGCGTGTCTTATCCTGTTTGCGGTGGGCGTGTCTTATCCTGTTTACGGCGGGCGTGTCTTATCCTGTTTACGGCGGGCATGTCTTATCCTGTTTGCGGTGGGCGTGTCTTATCCTGTTTACGGCGGGCGTGTCTTATCCTGTTTACGGTGGGCTTGTCTTATCCTGTTTACGGCGGGCGTGTCTTATCCTGTTTGCGGTGGGCGTGTCTTATCCTGTTTACGGCGGGCGTGTCTTATCCTGTTTACGGTGGGCTTGTCTTATTCTGTTTACGGCGGGCGTGTCTTATCCTGTTTACGGCGGGCGTGTCTTATCCTGTTTGCGGTGGGCGTGTCTTATCCTGTTTGCGGTGGGCGTGTCTTATCCTGTTTACGGCGGGCGTGTCTTATCCTGTTTACGGCGGGCGTGTCTTATCCTGTTTGCGGTGGGCGTGTCTTATCCTGTTTGCGGCGGGCGTGTCTTATCCTGTTTACGGCGGGCGTGTCTTATCCTGTTTGCGGTGGGCGTGTCTTATCCTGTTTACGGCGGGCGTGTCTTATCCTGTTTACGGTGGGCGTGTCTTATCCTGTTTGCGGTGGGCGTGTCTTATCCTGTTTACGGCGGGCGTGTCTTATCCTGTTTACGGTGGGCTTGTCTTATCCTGTTTACGGCGGGCGTGTCTTATCCTGTTTACGGTGGGCGTGTCTTATCCTGTTTGCGGTGGGCGTGTCTTATCCTGTTTACGGTGGGCGTGTCTTATCCTGTTTACGGTGGGTGCCTTCCAGAAGCCCCTGATGTTGAGCTTCTGAAAAGTTGGTGGAGTGTCACCTCAGGCCCAGACAGGTGCCGTAACTGAAGGGTTAGATTTAATTGGATTTGTGACCGAATGAAATTATCCAGAACAGTCTGCTTCTCTTTGAGGACGTTTCAGCCTCTGACCGCTCTGAGAGAGACAGCACTGACCGCTCCGCTGCCACTGAGTGAGGAGGAGGAGGAGGAGGAGGAGCTCCTCTTGCTCTTTTCTAACAGCCACAGAGTGGTTTTCTTAAGGAAATTACTTTTCACTGCATTTAATTTTCTCTGTTATAATTCTGTTATTATGAGTTTAAATGTCTTTTAAAATGAGCATTTGGCGCCAGCATCTTCATTAGGACAGTGCTCCACAGGGAGGGGTGTTTTTTTCCGATGTCCTGTGACCCTCAGCCCTGTTTCAGATGGAAATGCCTTAGGCTTGAAGTCAAACATTAAACACCATTAAACTACACAGGGCATCGCCTCTGATAGAGTTTAATGCACGAGTCCCTTGATGTCTGTCTGCACATGATGAGCTCTGCAGGGGGTGGGAATCAGAAGGTGATTACCATGATGCTTTGCCCCCAGTAACGATGATATCACACACTACGATTCTGCGACACTCAGTGTGTTACAAGACAATCCACAGATACGTCAGGACGCTGTGTAACTGAAGAGACAGGACGCTGTGTAACAGAGAATAATCCGTAAAGCAACATTAGGTAAGATTCTGTTTTGATTTGGGGCTCC
Organism: Hoplias malabaricus; assembly: GCF_029633855.1. NCBI lineage: Eukaryota > Metazoa > Chordata > Actinopteri > Characiformes > Erythrinidae > Hoplias > Hoplias malabaricus. The sequence continues at coordinate 72,364,936 of NC_089803.1, read as the reverse complement.
CCCTACAGCTGTAGAGTGTAATTCACTTTTACAGCACTCTCCTGGAATCAATCAATCAATCAGCTTTATTTATATAGTGCTTTTCACAACAGAAGTTTGTCACAAAGCAGTTTTACAGAGCTCTGGCTCTGAGCACGAGGAAGAAACCTTGGAGGGAACCCAGACTCACACGGGGAACCCATCCTCCTCGGGTCGACTCCGGAGACACCACAGAGAACAGAACAGATGTAAAAGTGAACTGAGAACAGATGAAACATTAGTGATGTATGAGTCTGAGGAAGGAGGAGGGGGCAGTGATTCTGTCGAAGGGTAACGGCAGGTGCAGAGTTAATTTGAGATAAAACAGCATCTCTGCACAACCCAGAACTCACAGGGTCAGGGGCTGGATCAGGGCCACACCAGGAGAGCAGCAGGAGCAGGGCTCTGTCTCGAGGCACGAGAGAGACACAGGAGAGAGAGAGAGAGAGAGAGAGAGAGAGAGAGAGAGAGGGAGGGAGACAGAGAGAGGGAGGGAGAGAGAGAGAGAGAGGGAGACAGAGAGAGAGAGCCCCCCCCCCCTCAGCTGTGCATAGCCATAGTCTAGACGTGAAGTTATAAATGCTTTATCATTTAAGGATAAAATATGCCAAACTTCAAGGAGAAGTGTGTTACCCTCCTCTTGAAATTACACAGTGCAGTTTCTGCAGTGCTGAGCCCAGAGCAGCAACAACAGACGTTCTGTTCTCTCTGTTAGAGCTCAGTGGAACAGCAGTTATTTTGAAGCTGGAATTGGAAAAATATTACCCAGCGTTGCTTTAATTGGAAACAATAGGAATTGTGTATTTATTAGTGTCACTTTTACAGCACAGCTAAGCCCCCCCCCCCCACACACACACACACACACACACCCTGACTGCACAGTGTCCAGGTCTCAGTGGGTCCTCAGTGCAGTGCAGAATAGCGATAAACTGCCAGAGATCAGAGCTGTTCTGTGGAGGCGGTGTTTTCAGTGTCTCCCTTGAGAAGTGAAGTGGCCCAGACTTTTGACTTGAAAGAGGACGATGTTTGAGCTTCTTTCTTTGCTGCAGGTTCAACAGGAACACGCCCCCCTGTGGAGTCATGAAGTAGTGACAGTGTTCAGTAAAAATACAGATATTTCACATCAATTTATCGATAATATTTCGCCAAAGTCAGTGCGATGTATCACAGGATCAATATTTATCCCACCCTTTAGTGCTGATCCGGGATCAGCACCGGAGACAACAATCAGTCCATTGCTCCATCAGAGAAACTTTACTTCAAACAAATAAACTATGATTCAAAGTCTTTACAGAAGATTTAAAAATGAAACTAGACACAAATAAAATGTCCAACTGATGAAATGTCTGTAGAATGTGTAACGTCTGATAGAAGACTGTTTAAAATGAATCATGGTAAAACAGTAACAATTTTAATCAGATCAAATTAAATTAAATAAAATGAAATGTAGGGCAGCACGGTGGTGCAGCAGGTAGGAGTCGCAGTCACACAGCTCCAGGGGCCTGGAGGTTGTGGGTTCGATTCCCGCTCCGGGTGACTGTCTGTGAGGAGTGTGGTGTGTTCTCCCTGTGTCCGCGTGGGTTTCCTCCGGGTGCTCCGGTTTCCTCCCACAGTCCAAAAACACACGTTGGTAGGTGGATTGGCGACTCAAAGTGTCCGTAGGTGTGAGTGAATGTGTGTGTGTCTGTGTTGCCCTGTGAAGGACTGGCGTCCCCTCCAGGGTGTATTCCCGCCTTGTGCCCGATGATTCCAGGTGCCTTGTGCCCGATGATTCCAGGTAGGCTCTGGACCCACCGCGACCCTAAATTGGATAAGCGGTTACAGGTAATGGATGGAAATGAAATGTAATCAGACGATTGAAATGTTGAAGTCAGAGACAGAAAAAGTGAAACAAGTGTAAAATACTAACAATGAAATTCATTCATTCATCGTCTGTAACCCTTATCCAGTTCAGGGTCGCGGTGGGTCCGGAGTCTACCCGCAGTCATTGGGCGCAAGGCGGGAATACACCCTGGAGGGGGCGCCAGTCCTTCACAGGGCCTCAATACCACCATTGCCACTGTCTCACACCCACAGGAGGCTGCTCCAGCTGCTGGGAGTGAAACGGCTGAGCAGCACTTCCAGATGTGTTTTCAGTGTCAAACAGCTGGGAGAGGAGAACCGAGGATCTCAGAGGTGTTCCTGGATCAACAGGAGAACCCCAGTGGGGAGCACAGAGCTGTGTGAGGGAGGGGGCTGCACAGAAAGGTGTGTGTGAATGGTCTGTTCCTGAAGCTACGTTCAAAAGGGGAGGACGACCTCTGGTGGACAGGCTGGGAATTACCTGTGACAGCTTCCTCAGTCTTTTTCACAGGCGTCTGGACTTCATTCTTTAAAGTGATGAAGTTTCTAATGCAGGGCTCACACTACAGGAATTTAACCCATTGTGTCTCATTTGATAATATTTCAGTGTCTGAATCCAACCTGAGCGTCGGGTTGTAAGCCATGTTCCTGACGAGGACCAATCGTCTCTCTCACACACACACAGTGTGGTACAAGCTGAGCTCATTATTTCATTATTAAACTAAGCTTACTCATATTCCCCAACATTACAGTGAACAAGCCTCTGTAACAGTCCCAAACAAACCCCAACAGTGTAAGGGGTGGAGCCATGCAAATTTCACAGCTTCCCTGAGTCCCAATTGGCCCCAGGCCCCTACAGTGTTTCATGTGACTGCTTCATTTGTATCAGGCTCCGTTCACACAGGTCTCTATAATCCCTCTTTTCTTTTCCTCTGCCTGTCCCAGGCCTTCAGCCAGGCGTACTCCATCCAGAGAAAGGTGGCGGAGGACGGTGAGAACAACGAGGAGGTGCTGCTGCAGGAGTCCGCGACCAAGGAGGCGTATTACATGGGCCGTCTTCTGGAGCAGCAAGCCGAGCTGAAAAACTCGCGCTCCCAGGCCTCCAACACACTGGCGGAGAATGAGCGGCTCGCCAGCGTCCTGCTGGAGCTGCAAGAGGTAGGACCCCCGGCCGATCGCCTCGTACCGTGTCTGAGCACGGGTGTCCCCCGCCGCTCTGCGCTTACACTGCGTTTAATGTTCAGGACCTGAGAACGATCATCAGGCTGTGGCCTTTCTTTTGAATAAAGGCGCTGTTGTGGAGCACAGTGGAGTTCAGGATTATTTTGTGGCTTATTTGGAGTTATTTTGTTATTTTCTCAGAGTAATGAGATGCTGGAGCTCCAGAGGAGCAGGATGAGAGAGGAGGCGAGGGAGTACAAGTTCAGAGAGGCACGGCTGCTGCAGGACTACACCGAGCTGGAGGAGGAGAACATCTCGCTGCAGAAACTGGTCTCCACACTGAAACAGAACCAGGTACAGCACAGACACTCTGACATGCAGAGTCACAGCACAGTCACAGCACAGTTACAGCACAGTTACAGCAGAGTTACAGCACAGTTACAGCACAGTCGCAGCACAGTCACAGCACAGTTACAGCAGAGTTACAACAGAGTCACAGCACAGTCTCAGCAGAGTCACAGCAGAGTCACAGCACAGTCACAGCACAGTTACAGCAGAGTCACAGCACAGTCGCAGCACAGTCACAGCACAGTTACAGCAGAGTTACAACAGAGTCACAGCACAGTCTCAGCAGAGTCACAGCAGAGTCACAGCACAGTCACAGCAGAGTCGCAGCACAGTCGCAGCACAGTCTCAGCACAGTCTCAGCACAGTCACAGCAGAGTCACAGCAGGGTCACAGCAGAGTTACAGCACAGTCTTAGCACAGTCACAGCACAGTCGCAGCACAGTCGCAGCACAATCACAGCAGAGTCGCAGCAGAGTCGCAGCACAGTCGCAGCACAGTCACAGCACAGTCGCAGCAGAGTCGCAGCACAGTCGCAGCACAATCACAGCAGAGTCGCAGCAGAGTCGCAGCAGAGTCGCAGCACAGTCTCAGCAGAGTCAGAACACACCACACTCCTCACAGACAGTCAACTCCCTAGAGACAGGACCCTGGAGCTGTGACAGAGAAACTAAGTGCTGCGCTGAACCAAATCAGTCTGAATATGTTCGTAGTCATACTCCTCTCTCTCTCTCCGCAGGTAGAGTACGAAGGCCTGAAACACGAGATCAAGGTGCTGGAGGAGGAGACGTCTTTGCTGAACAGCCAGTTAGAGGACGCCTTACGCTTGAAGGACATCTCCGAGAGCCAGTTAGAGGAGGCGCTGGAAGCTCTGAAGAGTGAGCGCGAGCAGAAGAACACCCTCCGTAAAGAGCTGGCCCAGCACCTCACAGTGTGTGACGGAGCCTTCTCTTCGGCCAGTGCCCACCTGGTGGCCCTCAGCTCGGCGCCCCCTAGCGGCAGTGCCACCCCCACCGCTGTCAGCTCTCCCGGCAGCGAGGACGGTGGCAAATGCAACGGGCTTCTGCTGCAGGGCGCAGCAGGTGCGGCACTGACCCGACTCAACGGGGACTTCAGGGCGTCGGGGCTGAGGAAGAGTGACTCCATGACCCCAGACCTGTACAGTGAGCTTCACATCACAGAGATCCAGAAACTCAAACAGCAGCTGCAGCAGGTATGTGTCGTCCCAGGATCAGACTTTAGACGAATTTAGCCTCATTTTTACAAAGAACAGTATCATTGGGCCCGGTCTGACGTTTCCTACGCCATGTTCCTGACGATGACCAATAGGAGTTTACACACGAGTTTATAGCTCCAGTCTGACACAGTGAATGTCCTGAACGACAAAAGTGTGGTCTGATCCTGGCATTATACACACACACACACACACACACACACATACTTCCCTACTAATGGATCACACAAGAAGATTATTTATAACCTCCCGGATGCAGGAGATCAGTGACATCACTACTGTCTCTTTCACTGTGTTACGCCTCGACCATCAACAGGAACAGAATAATTAAAGTCAGTATTATACAGTCCTTAGATGTGTTTTATTTAAATGTTCATTTGGAAAGTGTTTACTACATCAATAATAAATAAACAATAATCAGCACCTTATTAAACTGAGAAAAGTCAAGTATCTGTTGGAATTCTAATGAGAATCACCTTCGTGATGAAGGCTCATATTGCTTTAAGAACCGAGGCTGTTCACAGAAAAGCTTCCATTCGATGTCCACACGTTAGTGCAATAACGACCTGGAGCTGATATTTAAGCCCCGCCCACACGTATCTGAATATATTTAAAAAGGTTTTTGTGTGTGTTCTGGCCTCGCGTTCACATTGAAAACAGAGAGCAGTGAAATGGAGGTTTTTGTAAAACTCTCTCTAAGGTGGAGGTTTTTAAGAGCAGTGCTGTGTTTACGGTGAAACAGCTTTCTGCAGCAGGTCTGTTTCTGCGTTAGAACAGTGTGTTCAGAACCTCAGGCTTCCCTCTGTCAGGAACAGGAACATGGACGTGTGTGTGTGTGTGAGTGTGTGTGTGTGTGTGTGTGTGTGTGTGTGTGTGTGTGTGTGTGTGTGTGTGAGTGTGTGTGTGTGAGAATGTGTGTGTGTGTGTGAGAATGTGTGTGTGTGTGAGTGTGAGTGTGAGTGTGTGTGTGTGTATGTGAGTGTGAGTGTGTGTGTGTGAATGTGTGTGAAGGTGTGTGTGTGTGTGTGTGAATGTGTGTGTGTGTGTGTGTGTGTGAGTGAATGTGTGTGTGTGAGTGTGTGTGTGTGTGTGTGTGTGTGTGTGTGTGTGAATGTGTGTGTGTGTGAGTGTGTCTAGAGAGAGAAAGAAAAAGAGAAACAGAGAGAGACTGAAATACAGAGAGAGAGAGAGAGAAACAGAGAGAGAGAGAGACACACACACAGAGAGAAACAGATACAGAGAGATAGTAACAGAGAGAGAGAGGCATACAGAGAGAGAGAGAGAGAGAGAGAGAGAGAGAGAGAAACAGAGAGACAGAAAATGAGAAGGAGAAAAGCAAAAGGTGATACAGAGAAAAGGAAGCGTGAGAGAGAACAGAAAGTAAAAAAAACAGAAAATAAATAGAAGGACAGTGTTTCTGAGTCTTTTTACGTTCTCCTGTGGATGTTGATATTTTCTAAAATGCTCTTGGAAGCAAAAACCTGTTTTAAAAATGTCCAGCGACGTGTGGACAATGCCCTTGTAGAGTTTTCACATCTAGAAAAATCAAACAACTAAAATGTGTCATGGTCGAGGAAGCCTTCGACAGTACGGAGATTTCAGGGTGTGGTGCATGCTGTGCTTTGCAGGTGGAGCAGGAGAAGGTGTCTGCGCTGAGCAGTCTGCAGGAATGTCAAACGCAGCTGCAGCATGCTGAGAGTGCTCTTGCGGAGCAGCACGAGAGGGCACGGCGCCTCAGAGAGCGCGTTCAAATCCTCTGCAAGCAAGGTGGAGCCTCAGAGGCCAGCCAGGATGGCGAGGAAGGTGACCCTGACTTGAAGAGCCCTTCGTGGGTGTTTGGAGGTCTGGAGGGCCTGGGGGCCGAGCTGCTGCGGTGTAAGTACAGGCTGGCGGTGACAGAGGTGGTAGGCTTGAAGTCCGAGCTGAAGGAACTGCAAGACAGGCACAAGGAGTGCATGGAGGGGGTGACCCAGGTGGAGAAGCGCGCTCAGGGCCAGCTGCATGCTCTTGAGGCTCACGTGGCTCGTCTGGAGAGCAGCTGCAGAGAAGCGAAGGAGAAGGCAGTGGGACTGGAGCGGGAGTTGCAGACAGCGAACGGTGCGTCTTTGGAGAACCACAGCGCCTTGGTCACAGCCCAAGAGGAGCTGGCCACCTTCAGCGAGGAGCTGGCACAGCTCTACCACCACGTTTGCCTGTGCAATAATGAGACGCCCAACCGCGTCATGCTGGACTACTACCGACAGGGCCGCATCCCGCCCCGTGCCACCCCCACAGGTCTGAAGGGGCAGGACGAGCACCGCGTGCTGCTGACGCCGCGGCTTGCTCGACGCCTGGCTGCCATCAACGCTGCCACTTCCGCCTCAACACCGAGCAACTCTCGAAGTCCTTCGGAGTCACCTTCCAAAGAACCCCTCAATGCAGACGACAGTCCTGTCCGTACGCCCATGGGTTCGCCTGCAATCAGTGCCTCGTCATCCTCATCCTCATCATCTCCGGCACCTGAGTCATCCACGGGCTCCGAGTCCCGACGAGAGCCCAGTAACATCCACCACCTGACCGCTATCATCCGGGACCAGATCAAACACCTGCAGAAGGCTGTGGACCACTCGCTGCAGCTTTCTCGCCAGAGGGCAGCTGCCCGGGAGCTGGCGCCGCTGCTGGACAAGGACAAAGAGGCCTGCATGGAGGAGATCCTCAAGCTTAAGTCTCTGCTGAGTACCAAGAGGGAGCAGATTGCCACACTGCGCCTCGTACTCAAAGCCAACAAACAGGTAGGTTTGCAGCTTCTGCCAACAGAGCATGTCATTAGGGAGACTGCTCAAAATCTGTTATGGTAGTTTTTACCCTGCATGGTACCTACTCGACTTTACTCGACTCTGCCCTCTGTTGGGTACCTGATACTTCATTCGTCTCTGTTTCTAAAACCTATCTCTAAGGGGAACAGAGGGCTTTGGAAACCACAACAACGGCGGCGGTAACGTTAAGCGGTGTTTACTCATGGTGTATTGGCGTGTTGTTGTTGTTTGGGACTGAACACAGCTCCGTCATCAGTTCAGACAGATCAGTAGAGTTTGTTCCTTCCTTGTTGCAGCGTCCAGCTCTCGCTGGATTCTTTCGTCGGCCACCGATCCAAGGAGCGTTTGAACCTCTTCAAAAGACCACGGCGTCATTTTACGAGCTTCCGTCGTGAGTCGGATAAAAACAAACGTGATCTCTGCTGCAGCTGGAGATTTTACAGATGGAGAGTTGGTGCTGGTCGTCTGCGTTGCGTGGCGTAGAGTGACGACTCTCTCTGGACGATCAGCGCTCTGCAAGGTTTACACGCCACGGTTTAGTCCCTACTCGACTCGCTCTGAACCACGAGAGAACAGCCACTAAACAAGAACCCGCTTCCAGAACCAGGACCTGATTCACCTGGTGGAGGAGGGGAAGGGTTGAGTTGAGTCGAGTGGGCACCATGCAGAGGAAAATGCCATTATTTTAAATACTTGTTACTTTCCTGTTGAAACAGCAGCACCGTCTTCTTTCTGGAAGGCTCTGTGTGAGGCGTCTGTGCTCTGGGATAAATTCCAGTTCGTAGTACACTCGGTAATGAGTAATGCACTCCAATGTTGAGAAATGTTTTCATGTGAAGGGCTTATTTGCCTACACTTCAAGGGCTTTGTGATTAAAAGCATGCGTCGTGGCCTCCCCAGTCCAGCAGTGATTAATGGGAGTAGTGATTTATGGATTTGTGCAATGGACGGAGAAGTGCTGGGCTGCCTGGGACTCAGTGTAATTACCAGCTCCATTAACGTGTGCTACACAGTGTTCGGTTACTCTAATGGAAAGGCCGAGATGAGATTGCACCACGCTGCTTGTTTCTCTCGTACGTACGGAGCCCAGAGTGGGATGAATGTAGTAAGTGGGTGAGTATCTTCAATCAGGCAGAGCTTATGAGGTGAGATCATTAGCTTTGAAAGGTTTTCTGTCCCACTTTCAGGCTCAAAGCATGAGGATATAGACATAAATAAATAATAAAATAAGCATCGCTTCTTTCCCAGACGACTATCTGTGCTCTGTAATAGAGTTGGGAGGTGATGGGTAACTCCGTTTACTGCGGTATTTAAAAAGAAGGCAGTGTTTCTGTGACTTCATTCTTGTGCATTTAAGAGAGCCACAGGGAGGGGGCGCTGTGGGAGCTCACTGACTGCTGAAGTCACAGGTGGGGGATAAAACACGAGCCCAGTCGCCCCCCGCAGTGTGAGTTTAGAGCTGGGTTTGGGTTAAAACAGAGAGGAATGAAGCTGAAAACAGACAAAACACTCAGAAGAGCCTTCACTCTTTATCTCTCACAGGCTTTATCTCTAAATGTGTGTGATTTGAGCCTCAGTTTCGCTGGAGAATCATCTGCTGTGGTGTCTGTTAGCGCCAGCTGTGCTTCTAAACAGAGTAGAACTGTCTTATTTCACGTATTTACAACTGTTCCTCCAGCAGCAGGCGCTAAAATCTGCTCTCTCTCAGAAATTGTTTTTTTATCACCAACACATCGGTGTGCACTGTGGGGCTGTGCTGAGATGAACTGCACAGCACCGAAAACCCTTCACTCGACCCACACTCATAGATATGAGGCTCGCCCCCACAGTAAAACTGTACACCATGGTAATATTTTGAGACCATATGAAAATAGTGGATACCTTCCATCCCTCTGCACCCGTCTGCAGTGATATCAGAGGAGCTGCTGGGCCTCATTCTCCTTCAGAAGAGTTCCACACTCAGAGATTACCCCCCTCTCCTCACTCTTCTGTGATATGGAGCTCAGCTCAGATTCTCATTTGGCGGTTTTTGGTATGAAACTTTATTCCACCTTGAATGTTACAGTGGTCTCAGGCGCTAGAATGTAACTGCTTCAACATTTAAGGTGGAACTGGAAATTGGCAATTTACTCGTGCTGTTTTCTGCTCGTTCTGAAGTAAAGGCCATAATCCACTGAAACTACATTGAGAGAATACACTGGGGTCATGGAGTTTAAAGAAGGAAATAGTGGTTTTCATTGTCCTTCATTTAAGGTGTGCTCCTGAAACCTGTATATTCCAGGGGGTATATAGCCCTCCCCCTCTTTTTTAGCAAGAATTGAGGCACCCCAGCCCCAGAAAAAGGAGGGGTAGGGCTAAGGGGTGAAATCCAAGTGGGACTCTCTCCTAGATTAATTCACAAACGTCAAAAACATAATTCATATTTGTATCAACCTGAAACTCTGATAGAGCTCTGTAAACGTTTCTGTTTGCTGTGAGACAGACGGCGGAGGTGGCCTTGGCGAACCTGAAGAGCAAGTACGAGATGGAGAAGAGCATGGTCACGGAAACCATGATGAAGCTGCGTAACGAGCTGAAAGCTCTGAAAGAGGACGCTGCCACATTCTCCTCCCTCCGAGCCATGTTCGCCACACGGTAATGTGATTAGCTTCAGCAGGAACATGCAGCAGGGGCTGTGTAAGGTGTATTTTGTTTCAGGAGTGGATTCAGTTGTAGAGAAACCAGCTGAGACCAGAGGTATTCAAACTGTGTCCTCCAGAGTCCCACCGCCAGTTCTTCGAGAACTTAGGACCCTCCTCAAAACTAACAATATGTAAACAACAGCGTCTCTAATCGTCTCATTGGTCGAGCACTTTTATTGTGTATTATTAACTGGTGAATTATGTTAAAATAAAAGTGTCTGGGGAGCTTTCTCTCCTCGTTCAGGGCCCAGTCATCAGCTGCATTTCTCTCCTGAGTCTTGTGTTGAGTCTTTATTATAAAAATAAAAGTGTTACTGAATTAGAGGAAATTACTAAAGTGTCAGAGTTTGAAATTAAAACAATTTTATGACACGATTTATAAGTCGATTAAACCACGCCGCCTGCAGTTCCCCACTAGGGGGCGCCCCCTAGCCCCCCACAGTTTGAACACCTCTCGTCTTGGAATGGAAGCATGTAGCTGCTAATTATCATCGGAGGCTTTCACTATGATTTAATTTAACTTTAATTAAGAATTAAAACGTTCTCCTGCTCTTTTGTTATTTTACGATGACTGTGTGTCGTATTAAAAATCGCAATTGTCCCAAGAGCAGGAGAGTGTTTGAAATTTTAATTGACTTGGTCATGGTCCGTCTCTCCCTCCAGGTGCGACGAGTACGTAACTCAGCTGGACGAGATGCAGCGGCAGCTGGCGGCAGCTGAGGACGAGAAGAAGACTCTGAACTCGCTGCTCCGCATGGCCATCCAGCAGAAACTGGCCCTAACTCAGCGGCTGGAGGACCTGGAGTTCGACAGCGAGCAGATGTACCGCCCCCGCGTTGGGAGGACGTCCAAACTGAGGACCGCGCCTAAAGTAAGTGGAACAGAAACCTCGTCCCTCCCCGACACTTCGTCCGCGGTGTCTGAGCCTCCAGCCTCAGCCTCGGCCATCACGTCCCCGACGGCACACGCCCGAGCCCTCTTCTCTCCCTCGCGCCCGTCCGACCCGGGCAGCCCCCCTTCGCTGGAGGCCCCTGCTTCCCCTGCGTCCTCTTTATCGTCTTCCTGGACTCCCCCGGCCTTGCCGTACCGAGCGGGCCACAGTCACTGGACGGTGGGGATGCGGGCATACGTGGTGGAGCCGCACTCCTTCGGTGTGGACTACGCTCAGCTGTCCCGCTCCACCAGCCTGGCCCGCCGTTACGTAAGTGAGCCCCACTGCTCCCCTGGTTCTGCCCCTTCCTCGCCCTACCGCTCACCCGTTGTGGGCACCCACCGCTCCGCCTGGAGCTCACCCAGAACTCACCCTCTCCCCAGCGTCCTGACTCGCTCCACCCACTCAGCGCGGTACACCTCCCCCTCCGCGTCCTACAGCTCACTGTACACCAGAAACTACAGCTCTCAGCACCCGCGCTACTGAAAAGGCCCAGCAGGTGGCGCAGAGAGGAGGACAGACTGGTTTCCTGCGTGCCGTCGTAGCTCCTCGTGCACTTGACGTCTTTGGTGACTGTTTTCCGCTCAGGGATTTCTGTGGAGCACAAGTGGCCCTGCCTTCCTCTAAGATACTGCTGATCAGTTCTCAGGACTGTGTTCTCTGTCTCTCACCTCACGCTCTGTCCGTTCTGCGCGTGTGGAGCTCTCGGCGCAGGCCGAACCACGCCAGAGAGATCAGGAGGTCTTTGCCGGACTCCACATTAAGTTTGGGTTGGTTTGGGGGCACTGCTGTGCCTTAGAGTGAATTTGTAACGATAACAAACGACATGTTTCACGTGAAGGAGTTTGGAGGTGTTTTCCGTCTGTTGCTGAACGCATCCCTCGCAGCGTATTACGCCTTTTTCACTCGAGATCCTTTTGCACCAGACGTCTGCGAGTGATGCCCACAGCCTTTATATAAACTAGAGGTTTCAGCCACTCCTCCCTCGTCAGCAGCTTGGCGTTTCGTAAACCCGTCTGTGTGTGATGTTTTACCCGTGAGTTTGGAGCCAGACCCAGGACAATGGTTTCCTTGATTTGAAAAACTGAAATTTTAAACAAAGAATTCAGGTTTTGATCTGGAACTCTGGAATAAGCACAGGAAAGGATTCTTTACTTTAAATTTAACTGTGAATAAATTCTGGAAATATTTTCAATATATAATTATTTTCATTTGATATTATTAGGCTCTTATTCAGATTCAGGGGGGAATCTGCAAAACACAATAATATATTTTTATTAATTATTATTATATATTTTTAATATACAATAATATATTTCTTGCACCGATAGCTCAAGTTTTTTTTAATGGAAGTTAGTATTTATTATTAAAAATTGCCACTCAGCCCCTGACTCAGCCCCGCACTCAGCCCCCAACCTGCTCCTCAATCTGAAGAGACACCTCAGAGGACAGATGTTTTCTGATCAGAGCCATAAATGATTTCCATAAAGAACTAATTTTCTGTTATTTTCAGGGAATTGAAAAGTGAATCACAAATTTTAAATTTAAGGGTAATTCTATAAAAATGCCCTTTATCTTTAGTCTGAACACAGTGCTGTATTTTCCAAAGATCAAACTTGAATTTCCAGTTTCAGATTTAAGTTTTTTTGGAATTCACAGAAACTGTCGTCTGAGGTACGGCTCCTTCGCTTCGTGTCGTTTGTTTTCTGATGTTTTTGTTTTGGTGGTAAATCAGTGGCAGTCTGAAGTGTTCAGAATTGGGACACGACCGCGCAGCGTCAAACACAAAGGCACAGCTTAAATAACCCTCTGAAGGTCGGACTATGCTTCTGCGTTGACTCGACGTCACTTCACTGCGTCACTCTGCAGTTACACGACCAAACCACTAGGGCTGCGTCCCAAATATCTTCCTCCACCTTATGTAGTGTGCACGGTAGTGTAGAAGTGTTAGTGCTGTCATCTGTGAAGTGCACTATGTAGGGAGTAGGGTGCTATTTGGAAAAGGGCACAGTGTGTTTCTTCTCCTCGTACTCTCTCAGAATTAAAGGAACATCGCTGTCACTGAAGCTACAAACAGTGTAGTGTATCTTTAAAGGTACAGCAGTGGTGTTAGAGTCCAGTTGTGTTCGCTAAAGGAGAGAAGTTTAATCCATGTTCCTCGGACTGTGGACCAATCACATGTGTGGGCTTTGCGTGCGGCGCAGGTTCGACACAGAAGCATACTTTGACCTTAACTCTGATTGGAAGCCACTCGTTTGTGCATCGTTAGTTAACGCTCATGCAGCTTCAGGTTCTGTCGGTGCTGCTTCTGCGTCAGTGAGGATGAGAGCGGAGTCTCGGGGGTGAAGGGGTGAATGCAGGTGAAGCAGTGACACAGGGAAGGGGCTGTGGCTACAATCCTGAAGCACAGCAGTGAAGCGTGGGATATTTTAAGGAAGGCAGCCGCGATCGTTGATCGATTGTAAGCTTTACGAAGCAGCGCAGCGCTCGTCTACTCGACTAATCTCAGGGATCAGCATCTTTCTCAGCTGCTTTGTACCGGGGGGAACCGGCGGATTCTTCTGAACCATCCCCCATGCTTCAGTAACGAATATATACCTGTGCACATGCAATGTCTTACTGACTAATACTCAAAGATCAGCCATAGCATTAAAAATACCTCTCATTGTTTATTCTCCCAGCTCTCCACTGAACACACGGGTCACTCTGTAGTCCATCTGTGGCTCTGCATACTTTATTACCCTGCTGTTCCTCAGCGCTCAGGACCCCCACAGAGCAGGTGTGATGTGGTGGTGGATCATTCTCAGCGCTGCAGTGACACTGACGTGGTGATGGTGTGTTAGTGTGTGTTGTGCTGGTGTAGAGTGGATCAGACACAGCAGTGCTGCTGGAGTTTTTAAACCCTGTGTCCACTCTCTGTCCACTCTGTGAGACACTCCTCCCTCGTTGGTCCACCTTGTAGATGTAGAGTCAGAGACAGTAGCTCATCTGTCGCTGCACAGTGTGTGTCGCTCGTCCTCTAGTCCTTCATCAGTGACACAGGACGCTGTCGGCTGGATGTTTTTGGTCGGTGGACTGTTCTCGGTCCAGACACTGAGGGGTTTAAAAACTCCAGCAGCACTGCTGTGTCTGATCCACTCTACACCAGCACAACACACACTAACACACCACCACCACGTCAGTGTCACTGCAGCGCTGAGAATGATCCACCACCACATCACACCTGCTCTGTGGGGGTCCTGAGGGGAGAGGGGGTAATAAAGTATGCAGAGCCACAGGTGGACTACAGTCTGTAAGTGTGGCGCTAGAAAGTGCTCCTGTGTGGCTGGTGGAGCTGGGCTGGTTTTTTCTGTTTGGGTCTGTATACTGGATCTAGCTTTGGAACTATGTACTAAGTTTCACGTCATGATTGTGCTCATGTTGGTGCCCCTCCAGGTCTTTGTTGTCTGTGTACGTTTGGGAACTCTGACAGAACGCCACGTTCTAGACTCAAGAGCCAAAGGCTCAGTCGAGTACCACAGTCTCAGAGCAGAGCACTGTCTCCCAGTGGTCTCCCACTGCATTTACACTGCTCCAGCACATCCACGCACTGCTATGTGTCCCACTCGCTTTCAGTGCCCAGAGGAGACCTTTACTGCTCATGGGTTGCTCTGTAATGGCTCAGGAGACATAATAACGATTCTCCTGAAATTCCTTAGGAGAAAAGGAATGAGACACGAGACGGGAGAGAGAGATAAAGAGAGGAAGGATAGTGTAGACTCTGAGATCTCCACTAAAACTCCAGAGGAGACGTACGTGAGACATTTTCTGTCTGATTTCATTCTTGTCGAGGAGAAACAACAGAGATTTTAAGGAGATCTGCTTTTCTAATCTTCTTTTCTCTGGGTGGGAAGCGTCGGTTCTCTCAGACACGGCCGTGCGGTGCATGATGAGTCCAGGTGTGGCGAATATTTGAGCCAAGACTTTATGCAAATATATCGGGCCAAATCGACGCATCTGTCCAATCAGACGACAGCTGCTGTCTGCGCTATTAGTGTCTACAATGCAATGTGTGACGTGTTCGTTCTGTTTTTCTGCATTTCTTTGGAGCATGGAGGCTGCTGGCGGTACCTTTACACCCTGGAGCAGAGTAAATGCAGTGTCGGACATCTTTCCCCAGCCCTGAGACCTCATTCCTGTACATAGAGCTCCGCAAAGAGACTGTTAGCGTCAGTCTGTAACAACCAGCTGAATTTACCTGTTGCACCAAAGACACTGTTGTAGCCTTCTCTTGTTTAAACAGTTTGACGTGTGTTGGTTCCGACTGAACGCCGGAGGACGCTGAAGCATTTGACAGGACCTCGTCCTACAGCCTCACACAGCTCGACACACTCCGGTATTAACCCCCGATGTCCTGCGCACCAGTGTATTACACCTGGCCTCGGCACACGGTCATCACACGGCTCCGGGGGGAGAGGACGTCTCTGACGGCTCCTGGGTGTCCACTGAATGTAGACCAGGGCTCACTGACCACATTGACATTCTTTATTCACGTCTTTGCAGAGCCTCGGTTTAAGACTAGACGTAAACACTGGATCTGGATGTGGCCGTTAGACTCAGGAGTTGTGTTCGTACGGTGAGGACGTGTCTGTACCCATGCTCCACTGAGCTGTAACACGGTCAATAGTGTCTCTGCTGTTGCAACACCAAACTCTGCCCTGCACTATGTAACGTTTGGAGACAGACAGAGTCCAGAATCCAGGAGTCAGCGCTGGTTTGAGGCGGTGTAACTCTCCGTGTTTCTCCAGAGTTGGATGTAGCTGACGTTAGAGGTAGTGTTTGTTCTGTGAGCAGTGAAATGGCCTGAAGGAGGCGTACCGTCCGTGTTTATCCGCTCTGAAAACAGCTGAACCAGACTCAGAACTCCAGAACAATCCGACACTGATTTTTTGCAGTCTCTTGTCGTGCTTTCTTGTTTCGTAGCGGCCTCAAGGTTGGTGACGGCGAGGGTTAGAGAAGGAAAGGCAGGTGTTCTCCAGTGTTGAGTAGCCTTTGTTGTAGATCAGTTTTTCTCAAACTTTTTAGACCACGTACCACCCAACGTCAAACCACTGTCTCGCCACAGCATGTTCTTCCTCGGGGTGTTGCATGTTTTTGTTGCCTTTTTACTTGAACTTCACAAGCTTTACACAGTTATTCTAGATTAATTTCTACACATTCAAACTGAATCTTTGAAACTCAGCGACACATTAATGAGAACGTATCAAAGTATAGAAAGAAATAAAGAAATAAAAATAAGATACAGTCAACTGAGGGCGAGTGGAGGGCGTCCTGTGAGGGCGAGTGGAGGGCGTCCTGTGAGGGCGAGTGGAGGGCGTCCTGTGTGGGCGAGTGGAGGGCGTCCTGTGAGGGCGAGTGGAGGGCGTCCTGTGTGGGCGAGTGGAGGGCGTCCTGTGTGGGCGAGTGGAGGGCGTCCTGTGAGGGCGAGTGGAGGGCGTCCTGTGAGGGCGAGTGGAGGGCGTCCTGTGAGGGCGAGTGGAGGGCGTCCTGTGAGGGCGAGTGGAGGGCGTCCTGTGTGGGCGAGTGGAGGGCGTCCTGTGTGGGCGAGTGGAGGGCGTCCTGTGAGGGCGAGTGGAGGGCGTCCTGTGTGGGAGAGTGGAGGGCGTCCTGTGAGGGCGAGTGGAGGGCGTCCTGTGTGGGCGAGTGGAGGGCGTCCTGTGTGGGCGAGTGGAGGGCGTCCTGTGAGGGCGAGTGGAGGGCGTCCTGTGAGGGCGAGTGGAAGGCGTCCTGTGAGGGCGAGTGGAGGGCGTCCTGTGTGGGCGAGTGGAGGGCGTCCTGTGAGGGCGAGTGGAGGGCGTCCTGTGAGGGCGAGTGGAAGGCGTCCTGTGAGGGCGAGTGGAGGGCGTCCTGTGTTGGAGAGTGGAGGGCGTCCTGTGAGGGCGAGTGGAGGGCGTCCTGTGTGGGAGAGTGGAGGGCGTCCTGTGTGGGCGAGTGGAGGGCGTCCTGTGTGGGCGAGTGGAGGGCGTCCTGTGAGGGCGAGTGGAGGGCGTCCTGTGTGGGAGAGTGGAGGGCGTCCTGTGAGGGCGAGTGGAGGGCGTCCTGTGAGGGCGAGTGGAGGGCGTCCTATGTGGGAGAGTGGAGGGCGTCCTGTGAGGGCGAGTGGAGGGCGTCCTGTGTGGGAGAGTGGAGGGCGTCCTGTGTGGGAGAGTGGAGGGCGTCCTGTGAGGGCGAGTGGAGGGCGTCCTGTGAGGGCGAGTGGAGGGCGTCCTGTGTGGGCGAGTGGAAGGCGTCCTGTGAGGGCGAGTGGAGGGCGTCCTGTGTGGGCGAGTGGAGGGCGTCCTGTGAGGGCGAGTGGAGGGCGTCCTGTGAGGGCGAGTGGAGGGCGTCCTGTGTTGGAGAGTGGAGGGCGTCCTGTGAGGGCGAGTGGAGGGCGTCCTGTGTGGGAGAGTGGAGGGCGTCCTGTGTGGGCGAGTGGAGGGCGTCCTGTGTGGGCGAGTGGAGGGCGTCCTGTGAGGGCGAGTGGAGGGCGTCCTGTGTGGGAGAGTGGAGGGCGTCCTGTGAGGGCGAGTGGAGGGCGTCCTGTGAGGGCGAGTGGAGGGCGTCCTGTGAGGGCGAGTGGAGGGCGTCCTATGTGGGAGAGTGGAGGGCGTCCTGTGAGGGCGAGTGGAGGGCGTCCTGTGTGGGAGAGTGGAGGGCGTCCTGTGTGGGAGAGTGGAGGGCGTCCTGTGAGGGCGAGTGGAGGGCGTCCTGTGAGGGCGAGTGGAGGGCGTCCTGTGAGGGCGAGTGGAAGGCGTCCTGTGAGGGCGAGTGGAGGGCGTCCTGTGTGGGCGAGTGGAGGGCGTCCTGTGAGGGCGAGTGGAGGGCGTCCTGTGAGGGCGAGTGGAGGGCGTCCTGTGTTGGAGAGTGGAGGGCGTCCTGTGAGGGCGAGTGGAGGGCGTCCTGTGTGGGCGAGTGGAGGGCGTCCTGTGTGGGCGAGTGGAGGGCGTCCTGTGAGGGCGAGTGGAGGGCGTCCTGTGAGGGCGAGTGGAGGGCGTCCTGTGAGGGCGAGTGGAGATAAAGAAGCTCCAGATAGAGCTCAGAGGCTGAAATAAAGTGCTATGTCATAGTGGAGCTGGACGGGTCGTTTAGAGAGTGTTATATTGTCCTCTGTGTTCTGAGTAAAGACCAGAGAACCAGACTCCTTCTGAAATGGGGAAATGGAGAACGGGAAACGACACGTTATCCGAGGTTTTAATTTAGAACGAAAATCTTGGGTTGTGGTCACGTCCTTTTACAAAAACAGTGGATAAATCATGACTCTGTCCTGGCTCTATCTGTTTGTCTCTGGCTCTGGAGTTGAATTCAGACACAGCGCTGGAACCCAGCCCCACAGCGCCCCCCACTGGTGACGTATCCTTGGTTCCCATCAAGACTGGTGGAAACGTGGGGCAGGTTCTTCTTCTTTTGGTGGGAAAGGGCTAAGAGGAGAGAGACAGTGACAGAGTGCCTAGGGTTTAGAGGATGCGCTGCGGTGGTCAGTGGATCTTTACTGGCGTACGAGGACAGAAACCTCTCAGACCTCCTCTCTGTGGCACCTTTTCCCCCCTGAGGCCTGACACAGGCACACACACACACACACACACACACACACACTCATGTGTTATGTGTTACTAAAGTATTCTTCCAGTCGTTCCTGAGCATCTCTCAATTTAACCCCAAGCCAGATTCAGTAGGGAACCTCAGTCTTGTCAAATGCTTCAGCGCGTCCCTGTGGCATTAGAGGTAACAGTGCCAGGCCTCGTTTGGTGGTGCAGTAATGCTGTGGTAACTATCTATTCACACATAAAGGGACTGTCCAGTCTGGTCAACAGTTCAGCAGCGAGGTGTGTGTAATATCAGGGTCATGATGTCAAACACGGGTCAGTCGTTCTGCTGAAATCATGTGGTTTCACTCAGACACATCGAAGGAGATTAACTTCATCTCACACCAGCTGAGAACGTTGGTACTGGTCTGTTACCGGAGCGGGGTCTGAACCTAGCGGTGGGCGATAAGGCCCTAAAATCACATCACAGCAGTTTCCAGGTGTTTTTGTGAGAGTGATTGTTATTCAGATGTTACAGATGTTCATTCAGTAGAAACAATAAAAACCTCTAAACATTTTTGTTATTTTGTAGACAACAGTCACTTAAAAAGATTTAGATTTTGTATAAAATAAATAACTTAAAATAAACTTACCACAAAACTGAAGTGCAAAAATGTAGTGGCTGTAAGTGTAATTTACAAGAATAAAATTATACAGAAATACCCTTAAAACTTCAGAGTAAATAAAACAGATCCAGAATAAATAGTGTGCTAAGTGGGAGTGGTCTGTGATTAGTGGGATTGGCTTATGCTGAGTGGGTGTGGTCTGTGCTGAGTAGAAGTGGCCTGTGCTGAGTGGGAGAGGTCTGTGCTAAGTGGGTGTGGTCTGTGATTAGTGGGGGTGGTCTGTGCTGAGTAGTAGTGGTCTGTGTTGACTGGGCGTGGCTTATGCTGAGTGGGAGTGGCCTGTGCTGAGTGGGTGTGGTCTGTGCTCGGGTTAGAGCTCATTGGCTGTTGAGTTCCTGGGGTGTTTTTGATGTTCCTCAAACCCGACTGGGTGTTTCTACTCGAGGAGGTGTAACAGATCAGTGTTTTCCCCGTTGTGTCGTTACAGGGTGGTTGTGTATCTCATTACCGTGGTGTTGTATTTATTCATCTGAAATATTGTAAATGAACCCCCTCCACACGACTAAAGTCTTTGGAAAAAAATCTCCAGGCGTGTTACGTTGCACTGCTGCTGTGTGTAAACACATGATTTCATTACGTTAACAACTAAAAATATTGGTATAATAACAATACTGATTTTTTGATACAGTTTGGCGCAGCCCTAGTGGCCATAGCACCAGGGGGATGTTAACTGGACCTGCACCGTTTGCTTTTTCTCCTGGTGTAACTCTGGTGATAGAGGAGTCCCGGCGGGGGCACGTTCACAGAGTGCAGAGTGAAATAAATCAGAGCAGAACCAGGGCTCTGTGTGTGCTCCTCGTCTCCTATCAGCTTAGAAATGATGCACAGGTCTTTCTGTCCTGTTGGGGGCGCTGTGTTTGTTTCAGAGGGAGATTGAGAGCTGATTCAGAGCGGAGTGGATCTGTGAAAAAAATAGAACAGGGCAGAAACAAAAGCAACCACCTTCAGCAGAACCAATGCCCTGTGTTTATTACACACCCAGCTGCAGCTACTGAATGATTATTTAGTAGTATTTATTGATTTATGGTTTATAAATATGACTGATTACAGTCCGTAAAGAGCTACCAAACGTGGCCTGGTGTGGTGAGCGGCTTTCGTCCGGCTCCTGTTGAGTCTGGGTCTGTTCTGTTGTGTATTATACGATAATGCAACACTATTCCAGAGCGTCTTATTCTGGACAGACTGTTACCTGCTGTCACCGACTGCTATTGTCTGTCATTGCCTGTGTGTGAGCATGTGTTTACAGAGCATACAGGACAACCATTATCTCTCCAATACCGTGTACAGTCTCCTTCTTGTATGTCCTTCATTTATGATGTAAATAACACATAAAACCATCTGCAGTAAAGACGTTTCTGTGCCTGCTGTTATTGTGTGATTTCTGTCCTGTACGAGCTGATGTGTAGATCACAGACCACACGTTTCTAGGTCCCCAGGTGCACTATTGCTGTGGCTGTATGATGTCCTTGGCCCCACAACGCCCCCTGGCTGTGGGATCTCTAACCTGTCAGTCTTTTGCAGATCGTCAGCAGCCTCCTGCCTCAGTGTCGACAGCCTCCTCACAGCTAGGACTGAGCTGGGCTTCTCCACACAGAAGGTAGCAACACACACAGCTCTCTCCACTTTCCACGTCGACTGTGTTTCAGTTTATATTCCACCCAGAGCACTGGAGGACTTCATCATGTAGAGTACGGCAGGAGAAGTGCTGGGAGCAGGAGGGAAGGGGGCGAATTCTAGCTGGAGTGGGATTTGATGTTGGTCCCTGTTCACACAGCAGGTGAAAGTGGCCCTTCAGGTGTGACACAGGTGTGTAGTGTCTCTGTGAACAGCACCGAATCAGACTTTTTAAAATCATGGTATTGAGATCTGATCCATATCCGATCTGAGGCCGTGTGACGCTGTGTGAACGGCCCGATCTGGATTCATGTGACTTTTACGATAAGAAGCGGCAGCCAAAGGCTTAAAGCGCCCTCTCAAACACACATTCACCTGGAGGACTGCATCGGGCACTAGGGTTCACCCAGGACAGCACACACATTCACTCATTCACTCCAGACACACATTCACTCGCACACACACACTCATTCACTCGCACACACACTCATTCACTCGCACACACACACACACATTCACTCGCACACACACACACACATTCACTCATTCACTCGCACACACACACACACACTCTTTCACTCTTTCACTCGCACACACTCATTCACATGCGCACACACACATTCACTCATTCACTCCAGACACACATTCACTCGCACACACTCATTCACTCGCACACACACATTCACTCTTTCACTCGCACATACACATTCACTCACACACACATTCGCTCACACACACAAATTCACTCGCACACACTCATTCACTCGCGCACACACACATTCACTCATTCACTCGCACACACACACATTCACTCACACACACAAATTCACTCATTCACTCACACATTCACTCGCACACACACACATTCACTCGCGCACACACACACACATTCACTCGCACACACTCATTCACTCGCGCAGACACACCTTCACTCATTCACTCGCACACACACACATTCACTCATTCACTCGCGCACACTCATTCACTCGCGCACACACACCTTCACTCATTCACTCACATTCACTCGCACACACACACATTCACTCATTCACTCGCACACACACACATTCACACATTCACTCGCACACGCATTCACTAAAGCATCAGGACAGCGCAGCAGTAAAACTCCGGTCACATTCCTTCATTGTCGTCTCTTAGGAGTGTGATGTGTTCACACTGATGTAAGTTGTAGGAGACAGTTTATACACTGTGTGAACAGCAGAACAAACAAAAAATCAGATCTGGGCCACTTTTACTGTGTGAACGTAGCCTGTGTTCCTCTGTGTAAATGCCATAAATGTAAATGTATCTGGTCTCAGTTTGCAGGTGCCCCCTGGATTCAGCAGAAGTCTCTCAGACACAGACGCCTCTCTCTCTGTGGCCTAGACTCGAGTCTGACCCAGCTCTCCTGCCTCTAACCTATGACCTCCAGCGCACCCTCACTCATAATCTCTGAGCCTTGTACAGATCAAACACAGATCTACACTGGAGACACATCAGATACGAAACATCGCTCGAAACGATAGTCAGAAGCCCTCCTTATCTCTTTCTGCCCAGCTTCATTTCTCACACACTGCTCCAGTGCAGGGTTCTACCTCTCACCTCTCTCTGAAATCTGGGTCATCAGACACAGCCCTTTTCCACCAACTTGGAGCTGGTTCGGTTCCCATTCGAGAACCTAATTTGGAACCGTTCAGTGCCGTTCCACCAACATAAATATGTTCTGAACCAGAAAAGTTAGTTTAAGCTGGAACCAAAGAACAGTCTGTGTTCAAGAGCAAAACCGTGAGGGCGTCCGTGAGCGAGGCGAGATAAAGAAGCTCCAGAAAGAGCTCAGAGCCTCAAATAAAGCATTATGACACAGTGGAGCTGGACGGGTCATTTACAAATTATTATATCGTCCTCGACGATGTTCTAGGTAAAGACCAGACGCATCTGTGGAGGTTCTGCTTCTGAAACGGAGCAATGGAGAACGGGAAATGACCTGTATCTGATTTGAAGAGAATGTCACACGGAAATAAAAACAGGAAAATGCTGTGTGTGTGTGTTTCTGAGGCTGAGTTCAGCGCCAGTCCAGGAGCGTTCTCACAGTTCTCACTGTTCTCCACTGTTCTAGTGCTCAGCAGACAGCTCTAGAACCACAGTCTGAAACACTCTGACTGCGACTGACAGAACTCTGCATCGTTTCCACATGTGTCTCATATCTCACTGTGATCTGACCGCGCTGTAAACAGTGGATTAACCATGACTCTGTCCTGACTCTGTCCCTTTATCTCTGGCTCTGGAGCTGAATTCAGACACAGCCCCACAGCGACCCCCGCTGGTGACGTATCCTTGGTTCCCATCAAAACTGGTGGAAACGCGGTGGGACGGTTCACTGGAGAGAATCAAGGTTCTAAGGATCAGGAATGAAACCAGATGTTGGTGGAAGAGGGCTGTCAGCGTCTGTCACACACCTCACTCAACACGCTGCATGTTGAAGCGTGCACTTCTATTTCTCTCGTGCTTTGTTTAATGGATGGCACACTGCATTTCCTCACGCACACGCACGTCCTCTATCGTTGTGCCCACGTCTCGTCTTCACCCCGGCCTCTTAAAGCTGTAAGCACAACAAGTCAGTGAAGCATTCCAGCACGGGCCGTGATTCCGGCTCTTAATCCCTACCCCGGAAGACGTGCAGCTCAACACCACCGTCCCAACGTCTCTGCTTTACCACTGGACAGTGGATGTAATATAGACTCTGCAAAGGTCTGACGCAGACGAAAGGACCGAGGTCAGTGCGAGGTACAGGGAGGGAATGCTACACAGTGGATTCTGAAAGCATTCAGACCCTTTTGCTTGTTGCACACGTTTTAATACATTTGATTTTACTATTGAAACAGGTGGGCATTTGTGTTTAACTCAGTGGGGGGTGATGGGGTGGGAGGGGGTTGGTGCAAGGGCTGTTTACTCTTTAGGGCGATGGGGCAAAGTAATTTTTTTCTTTTCATTTTACTGCAGTAAATATCCATGTCTCTGTATTAACTGAGCTCTACCAGACGGTTTGTCCCGCCTCTAAATATCACAGTCCAATCAGTGTTAAGTTTTGTTCCGTACAGTCCCGCCTCTTTTTGGACAATTGGAAAACAGTCCCAGGCTCCTCTCATAAACTCTCATGTTAAGGCTTTTTTTCCGAGCTGCAGAGCCTTCAGTTCATTCGCAGTGGGTTCCAGGAGCTCGCCCCAATGTACTTTTGTGTTGTATTGTGTTCCAAACAGCCCCCTGCTACATTCCCTACATTGATTACTATATAGTGAAGTATATAGTGACTAGGGCAGCCAGAGCCATGTAGAGAGTCTTCATAAAGCTTTATGAATCTAGAGGCTACAGGTGGTGTTTCTACATGAGGTGACCACAAAAATAAAACTCCTCAACGTTAGATGATACGGTCAGGTTAGATTCCTGATTAATTTGTACAGTGCAAGGTGCCAGCTGCATAGATGGCTAGCGCTTAATTTACCACTGAACAAGCCGCCATTACAACCATTGCCCTCCATTGATGTATGCAGCTGCTTCAACTTCCAACTTTTCTTTTTAGAGAAGGAGTGAAATA
The DNA here is from genome assembly GCF_029633855.1 of Hoplias malabaricus. Lineage (NCBI taxonomy): Eukaryota > Metazoa > Chordata > Actinopteri > Characiformes > Erythrinidae > Hoplias > Hoplias malabaricus. The sequence goes on along the minus strand of NC_089803.1, from coordinate 72,340,496 downwards.
CGTGTGCGTTTCTCTGAGAGCTGTGATGGAGAAAGACGTAAAACTGAGGCTGAAATGTGTTTCTCGTTTGCAGTTTTCAGAATGATCCATTTTCCCTTAAACAGTCCTCAGTTTAGGGGGTGGGCGATACGGTCCTAAAATAATATCACGATGTTTCAGAGTAGTTTGGTGATAACGATAATTTTGGCGATACGATGAAACTTCGTAATATTAATGTTTTTATTTGTTAAAATGTTTTATTTTACTTTACATTCAGATGAAGTTCTAAAACAATCTGTAAACATCTGCTTTATTTGTAAACAACAGTAACGCACTGATTCTGATTTTGAATAAAATACAGTATATTGTTATTTATTATTTGAAATGATACAGTTATATTTACAGTCATTATTACGAAGTACAACTCTCTGGAAGATGTTTCCGCCCCAGTTTCCACTTCATTTTGAAAGATTAGGTGTAGACCGATGGTTAAAGCACCAATCCGTTCAAAACCAAATCCACAACACGGTACAGTGTGCAACAAGTGAAGGGTCCTGAGTGGGTTCTGAAGGCCGGGTTCTCCTGGACCTGCTCCGCTTCCGTCTCTAACTGCTCACAGGCTTCAGACGAACTGCCAAAGACACCTTTTACACCTTTTACACCTGACTGCAGACGACTGCTCACCTGCCCAGAGACGACTAGAACTCTAGAGCTTTGTGAGCTGGAATAAGTCTGTGATATTAATAAATAATTAATAATAATTCAGTGGCTGCAGCTGTAGTGCAGCGTGTAACACTGGGGTCATGACCCCAAACACAGGTCAGTAGTCCTCCATGTGTTTTTAGTTTAAATCACTCAGTCGCTGATCTGAGCTTTAATGCTCTAACAGTGTGTAGTTTCAGGAAACTTACCTGTCGCTGCACATCTCACCGGAACATTCACGTAGAAAACCCAGTGTGACCACGGCTGGAAACTGCAGCTACTGTGTTATTATTAATAACTCCATCTGACACAGACACTTCGTTTACGGGTGAATCAACTCTAATGTGAGCAGATGTTTGAGGCGCAGTGGCGGGGAGTGTGTATCGCAGACGACTGAAGGAACCCTACGTCTTTCTCACTGTTACAGCGTGGTGCAGCTCCCTCAGCGTCTGACACCTCCAAAAGTGTCCTGAAGCAGCAAAGACCATGAATCAGACTGAATATCTGCACAATTTTACACTGTCCATACGTGGTGCCTGCTACACACACACACACACTTATATACACATATCGGTCCTAACATTAAAATGACCTCCTCGTTTCTACACTCACTGACCATACTAGTCCTCTGTTACTCTGCATACTTTATTACCCCCCTCTCCCCCTGTTCCTCAGCGCTCAGGACCCCCACAGAGCAGGTGTGATGTGGTGGTGGATCATTCTCAGCGCTGCAGTGACACTGACGTGGTGGTGGTGTGTTAGTGTGTGTTGTGCTGGTGTAGAGTGGATCAGACACAGCAGTGCTGCTGGAGTTTTTAAACCCTGTGTCCACTCTCTGTCCACTCTGTGAGACACTCCTCCCTCGTTGGTCCACCTTGTAGATGTAGAGTCAGAGACAGTAGCTCATCTGTCGCTGCACAGTGTGTGTCGCTCGTCCTCTAGTCCTTCATCAGTGACACAGGACGCTGTCGGCTGGATGTTTTTGGTCGGTGGACTGTTCTCAGTCCAGACACTGAGGGGTTTAAAAACTCCAGCAGCACTGCTGTGTCTGATCCACTCTACACCAGCACAACACACACTAACACACCACCACCACGTCAGTGTCACTGCAGCGCTGAGAATGATCCACCACCACATCACACCTGCTCTGTGGGGGTCCTGAGCGCTGAGGAACAGGGGGAGAGAGGGTTAATAAAGTATGCAGAGCAACATGTGGACTACAGTGTGTGATTGCAGAACCACAAAGTGCTCCTGTGTGGTAAGGGGAGCTCACAGAATGAACAATGAGAACAGAAATGGAGGGGGTTTTAATGTTATGGCTGATGCAATAGACACTTTCTGCTGGCTCTTGATTTGTAAAGAATCAGTGTAATGCCTTTCTGTGAAAAATCTATTAAATAATTGTTTCAGTAAAATGTTGCTGTCATTCATTTATTTCTCAGCTGTGATTTTATTGGCTTTGAGCTGTACACAGTGAAGTGGGAAATGAGTGGGCTAATACAAGTGGATCAGACACAGCAGTGCTGCTGGAGTTGTTTTAAACTCCATCCAGAAAACAGCATGCTGTACCCACCGATGAAGGACTAGAGCAAGTTCAAGAAGTTTATTGTCATTTCAGCAGTACACAGTGTTTACAGTACACAGTGAAACCAAACAGCGTTCCTCCAGGACCAAGGTGCTACATAAAACAATACACAACATTAAAGTGCAACTAGTGCAGAGCTAGTGCAACATGAAACAGTGCACACACATTAAAGTGCAAAAGACACTGCAATTTAAAGTGTATTTGTGCTGTAAACGGTAACTGGATGTAACCATGACGTAAACAGGATATGTGTAAACAGTACACTCGTTTCAGTCCAACAGACCAGTGTTTGTGTGAAGAAGTGTGTGTGTGCTTCTTCAGTCCAGTCTCAGTCTCTAGGTGTTCAGGAGTCTGATAGCATGTGGGAAGAAGCTGTTACGGAGTCTGGATGTGAGGGCTCGAATGCTTCGATACCTTTTTCCAGACGGCAGTAGGTTGAAGAGTGTGTGTGAAGGGTGTGTGTGATCTCCCACAATGCTGAGTGCTTTGCGGGTGCAGCGAGTGGTGTAGATGTCTGTAATGGAGGGAAGAGACACACCGATAATCTTCTCAGCTGTCCTCACGATCCGCTGGAGGGACTTGCGATCTGCCCCAGTGCAGTTTCCAAACCAGACAGTGATGCAGCTGGTCATGATGCTCTCGATGACTCCTCTGTAGAAAGTGGTGAGAACTGGAGGGGGGAGATGAACCTTCTTCAACCTTCGCAGGAAGTAGAGGCGTTGCTGGGCTTTCTCTCTGATGTTACTGGTGTTAGTGGACCAGGTGAGATCATCCGCTAGGTGAACACCAAGGAATTTGGTATTCCTGACAATCTCCACAGCAGAGTTGTCGATGTTCAGCGGCGAGTGCTCACCCCTTGTTTTTCTGAAGTCTACAACCATCTCTTTGGTTTTGTCCACGTTCAGAGACAGGTTGTTGACTTCACACCAGTCAGTTAGCCGCTGCACCTCCTCTCTGTATGCTGACTCGTCGTTCTCACTGATGGGACCCACCACAGTCGTGTCATCAGCGAACTTGATGATATGATTTGAGCTGTGCATCGCTGCACAGTCATGGGTCAGCAGTGGACTGAGCACGCGGCCCTGGGGGGCTCCAGTGTTCAGTGTGATGGTGCTGGAGGTGTGGTTCTTAAACTCTTCAAGTTAAGAAGGTCGGAGGCCTACCCGGATTCAGTTAGTGCAAGGCGGGAACACACCCTGGAGGGGGGCGCCAGTCCTTCACAGGGCGACACACACTCACACATTCACTCACACCTACAGACACTTTTGAGTCTCCAATCCACCTACCACGTGAGTTTTTGGAGCATGGGAGGAAACCGGAGCACACGGAGGAAACCCACACAGACACAGGGAGAACACACCACACTCCTCACAGACAGTCACCCGGAGGAAACCCACGCAGACACAGAGAGAACACACCAAACTCCTCACAGACAGTCACCCGGAGGAAACCCACGCAGACACAGGAAGAACACACCACACTCCTCACAGGTTACGTAGTGTAATCCCAGAGCAGCAAAGCTCTAGTCTCCCTATTACAAATAAACCTTCTCATGTTTAGGATCTGCTCCACAAGGGGCTGCTATTTCTCACATTCTCAGTCATTCATCATCTGCTCCACAAGGGGGTGCTTTGCATTCAAGACACTGCCCTTGTTATTTAAGCAAATGAGAACAGGAAAACAGGCCGATACGGTCTCTAATGAACAAAACATCCAAACTACAGGAGTTTTTAAACCCCTCAGTGTCACTGCAGAACCGAGAGCAGTCCACCGACCACAAACATGGACTAGAGGACACAGATGAGCTACTGTCTCTGACTCTACATCTACAAGGTGGACCAACGAGGGAGGAGTGTCTCACAGAGTGGACAGAGAGTGGACACAGGGTTTAAAAACTCCAGCAGCACTGCTGTGTCTGATCCACTCTACACCAGCACAACACACACTAACACACCACCACCACGTCAGTGTCACTGCAGCGCTGAGAATGATCCACCACCACATCACACCTGCTCTGTGGGGGTCCTGAGCGCTGAGGAACAGGGGGAAAGTGGGGTAATTAAGTATGCAGAGCAACATGTGGACTACATTCTGTAAGTGTAGAACTACAAAATGTCCGGAGTGCACATTAAAGCTGAGAGAATGGACAGTGAGCGTAAATATTAAAGCGTGAGACTGTCCTGCTGCAGATTCAGTGTGTCTTCGCCCTTGTGTTCTCTCGTCCAATGAGAGCAGCTCTTTTGCTGGAATCAGCCAATGACAAATAGGGGGCGTTACTAATGTTGGCGTTTAAGGCGGAACGGTAAATTCAAATCAGAACCAAAGCGCCAGAATGCTAATGAATTACCATTTAAGGTGGACTTTGCAAATATAAATGAGAAATGAGTCACTATTTAAGGTGGAAAGGATATTAGCATGACGAGAGGCGATATAGTTCACTAACTTCCGCTCCTGTGCCTCAACATTTCAGAGTTTTCATTTAAGGTGGAGCGGAAAGGCTGAATACTGACCCCTCATTTAAGGTGGAATGGAAACGTTTGATTAAGTAAGTATAGGAATTAGTCTGCCCCACTTAAGGGGGACTGGTGCCAGAACCCTTCTCTGTTAAGGTGGAATGGAAAATGTCGAATAAGAATATGAACCTAATCTAAGAAACCCAGCAACTGCTGCAACATTTAAGGTGGAACATAGGATTCAAACAAGGCCCGACCTACTTCACTGTACTATTTAAGGTAGACTTGCGTCAGAGTGTAACACATTCACAATTTAAGGTGGACTTTTGCCACGATGTTGAGTATTTAAGGTGGAATGTGTAGTTTGAATAACGAGCTGGTGAATAGGAAGTCAAGTGGAGGCTCGTAGATAAAAGCCCATGGGCGTTTACGTTCGTTTAAGACTTTTATTTTGAAACCGTCGCAGGGCCATCTTGTAGAGTAGGTGCGGAGTCGCCTGTGTTTTCATGCCGATGAGGGGAGACTCGCCTTCCTTTATAGCGTGTTTATAAGCGATTATTACACTTTATCAGCGGTCATTGGGCGTTATTACTGTCGGCGAGAGGCGCCTGGCGGGCGCGGGGTCGTCTTTGTGGGGGTCTGAGCCGCGGAGGAGTTTTAAAGGAGAACATTTTCTGGATGTTGTTCAGTTTTTGGAGTTGAGGGTGAAACATCTGCACGTTGTCGGAACATCTGGACTTTTCTACTTTACCTTCATCATCATCTGAGGAGTGTGGATCCTCCCCGAGCAGGAAACAAGAAACCAAAACCAGGTTTGTATTAAAGACATCACACTCCGGCTTTACATCTTACAAACATTTAAAGGGGGACTCCACTGCTTTTTCCGAAATATATCCGCGATGAAGTGTGGAAAATGTGAACGGGGATTGAGAGGGTTTTGGTTGGAGACGCTCTGCTTTAGAGAAACTTAAAGAGTCAGAATGGTTGACCGCGGAGGGCAATGGAACCAGACGTCCTGCTCTACGCTCCGTGCAGAAAGTGAGGACAGTAAACGGTGAAGGACACTCTGCTGATGTCTGACCACAGGCTGCAGAAGTGGTGACCTGTGGTGTGTTTTTAAACCGTTTCCTGGTGAGAGGTAAACAAGATGTAACAGTCTTACAATTAAATTATTTTCAAACATGAAAATCTCTCTCTCTCTCTCTCTCCCTCTCTGTCTCTCTCTCCCTCTCTGTCTCTCTCTCTCTCTCTCTCTCCCTCTCTCTCTGTCTCTCTCTCTCTCTCTCTCTCTCTCTCTCTCTCTCTCTCTCTGTCTCTCTCTCTCTCTCTCTCTCTCTCTCTCTCTCTGTCTCTCTCTCTCTCTCTCTCCCTCTCTCTCTGTCTCTCTCTCTCCCTCTCTCTCTCTCTCTCTCTCTCTCTCCCTCTGTCTCTCTCTCTTTGTGATTTGTGTTCTACACTCAGCTGAAACAATTGCTCCTCACCCAACATCAATAATCTCCCTCTGTGCCTCTGTGTACATATTGTGATCATAGGTAATCACACCCTTCACCAGAATGTGTGTGCGTGCGTGTGTGTGTGTGTGTGTGTGTGTGTGTGTGTGTGGAGGTCAGGTTTCACTCTCACTGACCACAGAGAACAGAAACTCAAGCCTTAAGTCAGTACACAGCACACCACTTAATCACACACTTAATAAAATAATGATGATAATAATCGCCCTGTGAAGGACTGGCGCCCCCTCCAGGATGTGTTCCTGCCTTGCGCCCAATGATTCCAGGTAGACTCTGGACCCACAGCGACACTGAACTGGATAAGGGTTACAGACAATGAATGAATGATAATAATCCTTATTATAAACTAATTTAATAATAAAATAGCTAAAACACTTCTAATTATAATAGTCTTTTATTGATAAAGGATATTCTTTACAAAGAAAACAGTTGAAATACAGCACACAACGTCAGACACTGGACAGAGAACCGACAGTGCGTCTCAGATTCTTCTGAACTAAAGCTGCAGCTGTGTAAGGTCTCAGTCAGGTCTGTTGTCTGATTGGTCGGTGTGTGTTGATCAGTAAGCTGTTGTCTGATTGGTCGGTGTGTGATCAGTGAGCTGTTGTCTGATTGGTCGGTGTGTGATCAGTGAGCTGTTGTCTGATTGGTCGGTGTGCGTTGGTCAGTGAGCTGTTGTCTGATTGGTCGGTGTGGTCAGTGAGCTGTTGTCTGATTGGTCGGTGTGTGGTCAGTGAGCTGTTGTCTGATTGGTCGGTGTGTGATCAGTGAGCTGTTGTCTGATTGGTCGGTGTGTGATCAGTGAGCTGTTGTCTGATTGGTCGGTGTGCGTTGGTCAGTGAGCTGTTGTCTGATTGGTCGGTGTGGTCAGTGAGCTGTTGTCTGATTGGTCGGTGTGGTCAGTGAGCTGTTGTCTGATTGGTCGGTGTGTGATCAGTGAGCTGTTGTCTGATTGGTCGGTGTGTGATCAGTGAGCTGTTGTCTGATTGGTCGGTGTGTGATCAGTGAGCTGTTGTCTGATTGGTCGGTGTGGTCAGTGAGCTGTTGTCTGATTGGTCGGTGTGGTCAGTGAGCTGTTGTCTGATTGGTCGGTGTGTGGTCAGTGAGCTTTTGTCTGATTGGTCGGTGTGTGATCAGTGAGCTGTTGTCTGATTGGTCGGTGTGTGATCAGTGAGCTGTTGTCTGATTGGTTGGTGTGCGTTGGTCAGTGAGCTGTTGTCTGATTGGTCGGTGTGGTCAGTGAGCTGTTGTCTGATTGGTCGGTGTGTGGTCAGTGAGCTGTTGTCTGATTGGTCGGTGTGTGATCAGTGAACTGTTGTCTGATTGGTCGGTGTGTGGTCAGTGAGCTGTTGTCTGATTGGTCGGTGTGCGTTGGTCAGTGAGCTGTTGTCTGATTGGTCGGTGTGTGTTGGTCAGTGAGCTGTTGTCTGATTGGTCGGTGTGTGGTCAGTGAGCTGTTGTCTGATTGGTCGGTGTGTGGTCAGTGAGCTGTTGTCTGATTGGTCGGTGTGTGGTCAGTGAGCTGTTGTCTGATTGGTCGGTGTGTGTTGGTCAGTGAGCTGTTGTCTGATTGGTCGGTGTGTGGTCAGTGAGCTGTTGTCTGATTGGTCGGTGTGTGATCAGTGAGCTGTTGTCTGATTGGTCGGTGTGCGTTGGTCAGTGAGCTGTTGTCTGATTGGTCGGTGTGGTCAGTGAGCTGTTGTCTGATTGGTCGGTGTGTGGTCAGTGAGCTGTTGTCTGATTGGTCGGTGTGTGATCAGTGAGCTGTTGTCTGATTGGTCGGTGTGTGATCAGTGAGCTGTTGTCTGATTGGTCGGTGTGCGTTGGTCAGTGAGCTGTTGTCTGATTGGTCGGTGTGGTCAGTGAGCTGTTGTCTGATTGGTCGGTGTGTGGTCAGTGAGCTGTTGTCTGATTGGTCGGTGTGTGATCAGTGAACTGTTGTCTGATTGGTCGGTGTGTGGTCAGTGAGCTGTTGTCTGATTGGTCGGTGTGCGTTGGTCAGTGAGCTGTTGTCTGATTGGTCGGTGTGTGTTGGTCAGTGAGCTGTTGTCTGATTGGTCGGTGTGTGGTCAGTGAGCTGTTGTCTGATTGGTCGGTGTGTGGTCAGTGAGCTGTTGTCTGATTGGTCGGTGTGTGGTCAGTGAGCTGTTGTCTGATTGGTCGGTGTGTGGTCAGTGAGCTGTTGTCTGATTGGTCGGTGTGTGATCAGTGAGCTGTTGTCTGATTGGTCGGTGTGCGTTGGTCAGTGAGCTGTTGTCTGATTGGTCGGTGTGGTCAGTGAGCTGTTGTCTGATTGGTCGGTGTGTGGTCAGTGAGCTGTTGTCTGATTGGTCGGTGTGTGATCAGTGAGCTGTTGTCTGATTGGTCGGTGTGTGATCAGTGAGCTGTTGTCTGATTGGTCGGTGTGCGTTGGTCAGTGAGCTGTTGTCTGATTGGACGGTGTGTGGTCAGTGAGCTGTTGTCTGATTGGTCGGTGTGTGTTGGTCAGTGAGCTGTTGTCTGATTGGTCGGTGTGTGATCAGTGAACTGTTGTCTGACTGGTCGGTGTGTGGTCAGTGAGCTGTTGTCTGATTGGTCGGTGTGCGTTGGTCAGTGAGCTGTTGTCTGATTGGTCGGTGTGTGTTGGTCAGTGAGCTGTTGTCTGATTGGTCGGTGTGTGTTGGTCAGTGAGCTGTTGTCTGATTGGTCGGTGTGTGATCAGTGAACTGTTGTCTGATTGGTCGGTGTGTGTTGGTCAGTGAGCTGTTGTCTGATTGGTCGGTGTGTGTTGGTCAGTGAGCTGTTGTCTGATTGGTCGGTGTGTGTTGGTCAGTGAGCTGTTGTCTGATTGGTCGGTGTGTGGTCAGTGAGCTGTTGTCTGATTGGTCGGTGTATGGTCAGTGAGCTGTTGTCTGATTGGTCGGTGTGTGGTCAGTGAGCTGTTGTCTGATTGGTCGGTGTATGGTCAGTGAGCTGTTGTCTGATTGGTCGGTGTGTGGTCAGTGAGCTGTTGTCTGACTGGTCGGTGTGCCTTGGTCAGTGACCTGTTGTCTGATTGGTCGGTGTGCGTTGGTCAGTGACCTGTTGTCTGATTGGTCGGTGTGCGTTGGTCAGTGACCTGTTGTCTGATTGGTCGGTGTACGTTGGTCAGTGAGCTGTTGTCTGATTGGTCGGTGTGTGTTGGTCAGTGAGCTGTTGTCTGATTGGTCGGTGTGTGGTCAGTGAGCTGTTGTCTGATTGGTCGGTGTGTGATCAGTGAACTGTTGTCTGATTGGTCGGTGTGTGGTCAGTGAGCTGTTGTCTGATTGGTCGGTGTGCGTTGGTCAGTGAGCTGTTGTCTGATTGGTCGGTGTGTGTTGGTCAGTGAGCTGTTGTCTGATTGGTCGGTGTGTGGTCAGTGAGCTGTTGTCTGATTGGTCGGTGTGTGGTCAGTGAGCTGTTGTCTGATTGGTCGGTGTGTGGTCAGTGAGCTGTTGTCTGATTGGTCGGTGTGTGTTGGTCAGTGAGCTGTTGTCTGATTGGTCGGTGTGTGGTCAGTGAGCTGTTGTCTGATTGGTCGGTGTGTGATCAGTGAGCTGTTGTCTGATTGGTCGGTGTGCGTTGGTCAGTGAGCTGTTGTCTGATTGGTCGGTGTGGTCAGTGAGCTGTTGTCTGATTGGTCGGTGTGTGGTCAGTGAGCTGTTGTCTGATTGGTCGGTGTGTGATCAGTGAGCTGTTGTCTGATTGGTCGGTGTGTGATCAGTGAGCTGTTGTCTGATTGGTCAGTGTGCGTTGGTCAGTGAGCTGTTGTCTGATTGGTCGGTGTGGTCAGTGAGCTGTTGTCTGATTGGTCGGTGTGTGGTCAGTGAACTGTTGTCTGATTGGTCGGTGTGTGGTCAGTGAGCTGTTGTCTGATTGGTCGGTGTGCGTTGGTCAGTGAGCTGTTGTCTGATTGGTCGGTGTGTGTTGGTCAGTGAGCTGTTGTCTGATTGGTCGGTGTGTGATCAGTGAGCTGTTGTCTGATTGGTCGGTGTGCGTTGGTCAGTGAGCTGTTGTCTGATTGGACGGTGTGTGGTCAGTGAGCTGTTGTCTGATTGGTCGGTGTGTGTTGGTCAGTGAGCTGTTGTCTGATTGGTCGGTGTGTGATCAGTGAACTGTTGTCTGACTGGTCGGTGTGTGGTCAGTGAGCTGTTGTCTGATTGGTCGGTGTGCGTTGGTCAGTGAGCTGTTGTCTGATTGGTCGGTGTGTGTTGGTCAGTGAGCTGTTGTCTGATTGGTCGGTGTGTGTTGGTCAGTGAGCTGTTGTCTGATTGGTCGGTGTGTGTTGGTCAGTGAGCTGTTGTCTGATTGGTCGGTGTGTGATTAGTGAACTGTTGTCTGATTGGTCGGTGTGTGTTGGTCAGTGAGCTGTTGTCTGATTGGTCGGTGTGTGTTGGTCAGTGAGCTGTTGTCTGATTGGTCGGTGTGTGTTGGTCAGTGAGCTGTTGTCTGATTGGTCGGTGTGTGGTCAGTGAGCTGTTGTCTGATTGGTCGGTGTATGGTCAGTGAGCTGTTGTCTGATTGGTCGGTGTGTGGTCAGTGAGCTGTTGTCTGATTGGTCGGTGTATGGTCAGTGAGCTGTTGTCTGATTGGTCGGTGTGTGGTCAGTGAGCTGTTGTCTGACTGGTCGGTGTGCGTTGGTCAGTGACCTGTTGTCTGATTGGTCGGTGTGCGTTGGTCAGTGACCTGTTGTCTGATTGGTCGGTGTGCGTTGGTCAGTGACCTGTTGTCTGATTGGTCGGTGTACGTTGGTCAGTGAGCTGTTGTCTGATTGGTCGGTGTGTGTTGGTCAGTGAGCTGTTGTCTGATTGGTCGGTGTGTGGTCAGTGAGCTGTTGTCTGATTGGTCGGTGTGTGGTCAGTGAGCTGTTGTCTGATTGGTCGGTGTGTGGTCAGTGAGCTGTTGTCTGATTGGTCGGTGTGCGTTGGTCAGTGAGCTGTTGTCTGATTGGTCGGTGTGCGTTGGTCAGTGAGCTGTTGTCTGATTGGTCGGTGTGCGCTGAATCATTATAAATTCTGATCTTGTTGTTTGTCCATCCATAATTGGTTCTTTGTGAAGCACTGAATGTTGAATGTGTGTGTGTGTGTGTGTGTGTGTGGCCTTTACAGTGGGTTGCAGTGGTTTTGTGACCTTTGGTTGGCATGGTGATGATCCTGTTATCTAGAGTGTTGTGTTCCTCACTGGGTCTGAATACTGAGTTTATAACGATGTGGAAAAGTATTTTATTAACATTAACGTTAGAGAATGAGGCTCTGTCCCGAGCCACACACTGTATAGACCTTTACACACTACACTACAGAGACACTGCTGAGGGTGGTGGTGTATTCAGTGTTCAGAGCAGCAGTATGTGGTTTGGGACACGGACAGAGACTAACGTTAACCTGCTGCATGTTTAGAGCTCTTTCTCACGCCCTGAACACAGCTGATATTAACATTCACTAACTCTCATATCCTCCTCTCTTTCCCTAACAGTTAAATACAAGCCTCTTTCAGAACTGTAATGATCCGTCTGTTCTCTGTGGTGCTCTCGTCACTGACCTCAGACCAGAGCTGGTCGACACTAACTTTATAAACCAGACTCTGACGGTGAAGCGGAGGTGGAGCTGGTGATTGGAGCAGGTTTATATTTGAACAGGGGCCTGAACGAAGGCTGAAAGAAGACCCTGTGTCTGACTCTCCTCCAGAACACGGTGATCTCTGAGGCTCATTTTCAAAAGAAAAGCTAGTGAATAAAAGCATGTTGTGGTTCCAGGAAAGCTCCATTTCTCTGGTCTCTATCTAAGGCTCTTTAGTCTGTTTAAGGGCTGTTAATGAACCCATTGTGAGCGGGTGCTTTTTCCTGAGAAAACTTAAGAGGAACAACAGAAAGTCATTAATAAAGAAACGCTCGTTTCTTCAGATTCCTTGTGCCCCACCTGCAGAACCCACACGCCCCACACTTTGAGAAACGCTGATGTAAAATCAGTTGTGTGCTTTAACAGGCTCCAGGTGAAAACAGCGTGGCGCCGGGAGCAGGTCAATGCAGCTCTCGGCGCTTGTAGCAGTAGGTGAAGGTCGAGCGGCACTGTGTTAAACCTTGTTTTAGGGCTGTAATGATGAAGAACGGCCATGTTTTATATTGTCTTCACACGTACAGAATTCTCTCTTAGTTTCTCTCTGCTTTTGCCTCTGGATGTAGTCCCTCTGGGTCTCAGAGTATTTCTCAAGCTTGTTTTTCTCGTTTTTGCTTTGTCCTTTTTATAATAAAATCCACATTGCTCAGGTCAGTCTCTAGCCTTTGCTTATGTCCAGTGAACAGCTGAAACTGGGCTTTCTTTACACAGACGTCTCGTAAAACTGGGGGATCGCGTTCTGGGTAAAAGCGGAGGAACACTGCCCCCTCACTGCAGGACGAGGTGTTTACTCCTCTGTGACTGTAACGCTAGTGTTCCTTTCTTCTCTTAAAACCTGCCCTTTTAGTTTAATGTATGGGGTGTGTGTGTGTGTGTGTGTGTGTGTGTGTGTGTGTGTGTGTGTGTGGAAGAAGAGTGTTTGGCTTAAACCAGGTCAACATTATTCAGCGTTCTCCACATTCAAATTTTATTCAAATACTGAGTCCTCCAGCGCTACAGGGTCAGGGTCAGCAGCCGAGGAGCAGTACGGTGGCCCAGAGAGTCAAACACAAAGATGATTACTGAGGATTTAAAGAGAACATATTTTGCTGAAACCCCTGGTTCTGTTTGTGTTCACATTGCTGTGTGGATCGCTGGGTGGTCTGGTGTTACACGGTCAGTTTTATGTTCTGCTGTTAGAACCTCTTCAGAACCTCCATGAGACACTGGTGAGTTTGGTGTTAAAGGAGCACAGGGTGAGCACGGTTAGTCCGGGTCAGTGAAGGCCTGCTGCCATCAGTCGGTCGGGCGTTTGTTTGTTTGTGTGCTGAGTTTTTCTCTCTGCCCCAGGACCCGAATGTTACTGAAGTACGTTGTGACTCTGTATCACCACAAAACGGAAGTTGATTTCCTGTTTCACAACGCAGCCCCTGCACCGTTTAAGGTGGAGCCAAGAATACACACAGGATGTGGAGAAATAAGAAGCTAGCGTCCGCAGCCCCAGGGTCAAACGACAGCAGCTCACAGTGTCTCAGTCGAGACGAGCGCGGGGAGTGCTCACGCCTCAAATGAAAATTCCACCCATTTTTCACATTTCTCCACATTTCTGTGTGAGACTGTGGAGCAGTGGGTGTGAGACTGTGGAGCGTCTAACACCAGAGGCACGTCAAGCAGCAGCAGTCGGACACCCACTGACCTCCAAACATTTACTACTTAATTAAAGACTTCATTCCTAACAGAGGGTCTGCAGTGTTCATGTGTGAATTATATAATGACTCAC
>NC_089803.1:72311901-72314401 GCF_029633855.1 Hoplias malabaricus | reverse complement strand
CCGGTTTTTATTTACACATTCATCAGCCTTTGGTTCTTAAAAATTATTTTATTTTTTTAAAGTTATTTTTCTAAAATAAAATAAGCCAGCAATTATCTGTTATCAGCAGAAATATCGACAAATTTTAAAAAAATCAGGTAGATGCCAATGATCTTTACAGAAGTAATTATCTGCAGATATTGATATAATTCCAATATAATCCTGCCTCACTAGTTAGCACCATGCTAATGTTAGGTGCATTAGTTTCATAGCTCCTGTGTTGAAGCTAAAGAAGCTAACTTCAGACATCAAACCAGACATATTTGGGGTAAAGGGTTAGACTCCAGACTTCTTTTGCTGAGTAAAATGTCCAAAATAATCAAATATTAATTTAAATGAAGTGAAAAATACTAAACACTAGTAAAACCTGTAGCTATCATCGCTAACTGCTGTGAATGTGTTCAGAGATTTAGCCCTGATCCCAGGGCACTGTTTATTGCACAAGTGTGTGTGTGTGTGTGTGTGTGTGTGTGTGTGTGTGTGTGTGTGTGTGTGTGTGTGTGTGTGTTTTATTTAGAGTGGTGTTTGAGGAGTGGGTGGAGGGCGTGCGAGGTTTAAACTCTGAAAGATTCCGTGGGAGAGATAATCCCTCTCCTCAGTTGAGCTGCTAGAGTAAAGCTTCCAGAACCTTCTGCCAGGACAGAGCATGAGACTGGAGAGGACTCAACTGAGTATTGATCAGTGCTGATATTTTTTGATCTCCGCGACCCTGACATGGAAAAGAGCAAAAGAAGATGATGATGATGATGATGATGATGATGATGATGATGATTGTTGTATTGATAATTATTGATATGTATGGGTCAATATTGATCACTGTTGATATGTACAGATCATTAATGTCAGTGTTGATATGTATTGATCAGTACTAATCAGGACTGCATTGTGATGTCCGCCTGCACAATAGTCACGTTACGGGACATTATTGTTTATGTCCTGTTATCAGTATCAAAAATCAATAACTATAGCACATAGGGTTGAGTTGCCGTGGTCTCGAGTCCGGTGCTGACCAATAGAAGAGGATTAAAGCAGCTGTATGTTCCTCTTCCTTAAACACAGCTCTCTGCTTCTGTCCCTCACATGTTAAACTGGACTGTTATTGTCTGGTCCTTTAGCATCGACTGACATTTACACATTCAGAGCCACGCGCTCATTAGCGCTGTGTGCATTAGCGCTGTTAGCTTGATTAGTCTGTGTGTCTCAGGGAGAACAGCCCTCTGTAAATGACCACAGTTTACCATCAGAGGACAGGTATTTAAAGGGACACAGTGTGAAGCGCATGAACGAAATAATATGGGGATCTGGAGCCCACCAACCTACACACCATTAAACAAGACCACCCAGACGGTTTATTTGGAAACACTCAGTCATGGTGCTGACCGCTTATTTGACCGGATACGTACCACCACAGTCACATGACTCACTTGGACTGGAGTTACTGTGGAGGGGTCAGAAATGTTGATCCAGGGAGTTGTGATTAGGCCCAGCTCTAGTTGTAATGTGTGTGTGTGTGGGGGGGGGGGCACTCTGTTTGGTCGGAAGTGTTGTTGTTGATGCTCTAATAGCCCCCTTTCACCAAAAGAATTCTGGCTCTTGACCCGGTTCCGTTCAGGAGTCTTGTAGCTAGTGAACCAGCCCCACACCGTTCCACAAGTTTTGAAGGGAATCAAGGATATGTCGCCAGCAGGGGGCGCGGTGGGGCTGGGTTCCAGTGTGGCTGCGTCTGAATGGATCGAGCCAGCACAGACAACAGGGAGAACAGAGAGAGAACCAAATGAGAACAGAGAGAGAAAAGACAGAGAACAGAGGGAGAAAAGACAGAGAACAGTGAGAATGGAGAGAGAAAAGTGAGAGAACAGTGGAGAAAAGTAGACAACGCTAAACAGGAGCTGGTTCCTGTTTTATTTTCTTTTATTTATCTCTATAACACTCTGTAAACGACCGTCCAGCTCCACTGCTCCATCACACTTTATTTCCGCCTCTGAGCTCTTTCTGGAGCTTCTTTATCTCTCCACTCGCCCACAGACGCCCTCAAGGTTCCTGCTGAAGAACTGTTCTGTCTTTTCTGGTTCAGGGACCTGCTGCGTGTCATTCTGTAATCACACTAATGTGCTGTAAAACTTCTAGAGCTGCTCTGATTACAGATCTGTCTCTGAATGAATATTTCAATGTCCGAGCATTTCGTATTTGGGACACGGGAGGGATTTATCCCCAGCATTATCTGCTTATAGCTAAAAACAATTAGACAGACAGGTTTTATTTTATTTACTTCACTCTGAATCCTGATGTCAGTGAGTGATCATTTGGACTCGGTTTAATTCGGGGCACAGAGTCTGTACTTCACTGTGTTTAATTCTTAAACCGCACAGGCTTCGGGACTCGGGACAAATACATCTGTGCAGATGTTGCTGCTCCCTCAGATGTTAAAGGGGACGTGTTGCACCTCTTTTTAAAGCAGTTA
>NC_089803.1:72296901-72306901 GCF_029633855.1 Hoplias malabaricus | reverse complement strand
AGGCCTTGTTTATTTCCGTGAGAGGAGGCCAGTCCACATTCTGCGTGGATTACAGCAGCACAGCTCCTTAGTAAAAGAGTCCAGGAGCTAAACTCATCCAAACCTGTCCCCCACTGAAAACAACTGGGGCTTTAGGAATCAAAAAACTGTAACTTAGCCCCGAGCCGTGGAGCCGAGGAACACAGTGGGAAACAGCACACTCTCAACATTGGTTTGGAACTTTTTTTTTGTGGTAACCTTTTTATTGAGGTGTTTATTGTTTTGTGTGTGTGTGTGTGTGTGTGTGTGTGTGTGTGTGTGTGTGTATGTTTAGGTTTTGAGCGAAAGGAAGACAACTTGCCCTTGAAAGAAGACTCCTCCCTATCCATCTCTAAAAGCAAGGTACAGTATTGTACACACACACACACACACACACACACACACAGAAACGTGCAGTGGTGTGTGTGAGTAAACACTGTGTGCTGTGTCTGATCCACAGTCTGAGACCAAACTCTATAATGGATCAGATAAAGACGTCTCAGCCTCCGGGAGCAAACTCACCAAGAAAGAGTCTCTCAAGGTAAGCGCCGTCCACTCTCTGTTCGCACGAACCACACAGGAGCTCAGCAGCGGTGGAACGGGTCAGTACACAAGAGTCACGCTCCGGTACGGACCTCGCGGTTCGATTCGGTGGCGGTGCAGCAGGAGAAAAGCAAAACACTTAGGACCCCCTTTAAAAACTACTCAAATAGAACTGAAGATAAATATATAATTATTTACGGTTTTTACACTAATTCATTCATTCATTCATTCATTCATTCACTGTCTGTGACCCTTATCCAGTTCAGGGCGGTGGTGGGTCCAGAGCCTCCCTGGAATCATAACACAATATAAAAAAATAACACAATAATCACAATAAACACAGAAACACAAACACAGTAAAAGGATGTTTGTTCTAAAAGTAGACGCTGTGCTGTGAGCGAGTGAAGAACAGTGTGTTTCCAGATGTTTCTCCTGATCGTATGGATTTGTTAAATCTACAGCACACTTCATTTAACACAGTGAAGTATTTATTATAATGGAGTGTTTATTATAATGGTGTGTTTATTATAATAGTGTGTTTATTATAATGGGGTGTTTATTATAATGGAGTGTTTATTATAATGGAGTGTTTATTATAATGGAGTGTTTATTATAATGAAGTGTTTATTATAATGGTGTGTTTATTATAATGGAGTATTTATTATAATGGAATGTTTATTATAATGGAGTGTTTATTATAATGGAGTATTTATTATATTGGAGTGTTTATTATAATAGAGTGTTTATTATAATGGTGTATTTATTGTAATTAAGTGTTTATTATGATGGCGTGTTTATTATAATGGAGTGTTTATTATAATGGTGTGTTTATTATAATGGAGTATTTATTATAATGGAGTGTTTATTATAATGGAGTATTTATTATAATGAAGTGTTTATTATAATGGCGTGTTTATTATAATGGAGTGTTTGTTATAATGGAGTATTTATTATAATGGAGTGTTTATTATAATGGCGTGTTTATTATAATGGAGTGTTTATTATAATGGAGTATTTATTATAATGGAGTGTTTATTATAATGGCGTGTTTATTATAATGGCGTGTTTATTATAATGGAGTGTTTATTATAATGGAGTGTTTATTATAATGGAGTGTTTGTTATAATGGAGTATTTATTATAATGGAGTGTTTATTATAATGGCGTGTTTATTATAATGGAGTGTTTATTATAATGGAGTGTTTATTATAATGGAGTATTTATTATAATGCAGTGTTTATTATAATGGAGTGTTTATTATATTGGAGTATTTATTATAATGGAGTGTTTATTGTAATGGAGTGTTTATTATATTGGAGTATTTATTATAATGGAGTGTTTATTATAATGGAGTGTTTATTATATTGGAGTGTTTATTATAATGGAGTGTTTATTATAATGGAGTATTTATTATAATGGAGTGTTTATTGTAATGGAGTGTTTATTATATTGGAGTATTTATTATAATGGAGTGTTTATTATAATGGAGTGTTTATTATAATGGAGTGTTTATTATTCCCCTCTCTCTCTCCCTTCACCTCTATCCCCTCTCTCTACCATCTCTCGCTCCCATTTCATCACTACATTTTTCTCTCTCTCTGTTAGAGCTGGACGATACGCCAAAATCTATATCACGATATATTTCTTAATTTCGGTCGATACGATATAATTCCGATATTGATACGAACAGTAAATAAGCCCCGGACCCACCACCGCGCTGAACTGGATAAACGTTACAGACAGTGAATGAATGATAATAATTTAAGATAACTAAGATTTTACACAGTACTGTATGTGTTTATAGCAATATGTGTGTGTGTGTGTGTGTGTGTGTGTGTGTGTGTGTTTTCAGGTTCAGAAGAAGAACTACAGGGAGGAGAAGAAACGGGCGACTAAAGAGCTGCTGAGCACCATCACTGACCCGTCTGTCATCGTCATGGCCGACTGGCTGAAGGTGTGTGTGTGTGTGTGTGTGTGTGTGTGTGTGTGTGTTTATAAGAGTAATATATCACATTGTGGTGACCAACACTTGTTTACACAGTTGCATTGTGGGGACTTGTCTTCGTTGTGAGGTCAACCAGCTGGTCCCCGCAATGTCATCATTACAGTTTAAGCTGAAGACGTTTTAAAGTTGTGTTAAAGATAAAATTAGGGTTAGGTTTGGGGCTAAGGTTAAGCTGGTAGTTCTTATGGAAACATTAATGGCAAGTCTCAACAGAATCAATGATAATGTATTTAATTATTCAATTTCATTTTCTCTTGTTTGTTTTGAGTGAGAAGCAGGACCACTTTGTATTTGTTACTTTCCTGGCGCCTCGTGTAAACCCTGCTCCGTTCCAAACAGAGTTCTACTCCCTACAGAGTGCACTTTACAGATTTATAAAAGTGACTCTTCTACACCACTACAGTGTGTACTACAGAGTGAAGAGGAAGGTGTTAGCTGCCTTTAGCTGCTGTAACAGGTCTTGGCTTCCCCTCCGAGTGTGTTGAGTGATATTATGTTCGCAGCAGTTTTAAGAGAACCAACCTATAACACGTCTTCACTTTTCTCCCTCTTATTTTGTGTGTGTGTGTGTGTGTGTGTGTGTGTGTGTGTGTGTGTGTGTGTGTGTGTGTGTCTCAGATCCGTGGGACTTTGAAGAGCTGGACGAAGTTGTGGTGTGTGCTGAAACCTGGAGTCTTGCTGATCTATAAGACCCATAAGAATGGACAGTGGGTGGGAACGGTGCTGCTGAGCGCCTGTGAACTCATCGAGAGACCGTCCAAAAAAGACGGCTTCTGCTTTAAACTCTTTCATCCTCTGGAGCAGTCGATATGGGCCGTGAAGGTACAGACACACAGTTAAAGAACTTTTTCACCAGACACTACACTACAGTGGAGACACTACAGTTACTGATCTCTCCTCCACAGTGGAACATAGTTCTGTTTCTTAATGAAACGTCTGTGACCTGCTTTGGTCCAAACCCCACGAGCCCCACAGCAGTGTTCTCCCCCTGTGTAAACAGCCCCTGTTCAGAACGCCCGCTTTCAGCACCTGTTCCTTTAAATGATAACGAGCCGCTCGCTGTTCACCCCGACCCCGAGCGCACAGCAGTGAGGAGCGAGGAGCAGAAGCTCTGGTTTTTAGCCGTTTTCACTCTGTTCTCTTTCTTCTCCGTTTTTACTCAGTGCTCTTATTTCTCCGCGCTCGTTGTGTCTGTTTTGCTGAGTTTGACCTCGTCTTCGCGCTCTCACATAAACACGGGTCCAGCACTGTGATTGGACAGACTCAGACGAGGGGGCGGGGCCATTGTAAAGTCTCTGCACTTGACGTCAGAAGCGGAGCAGAATCAGAACGGCTCGTTTAATCCGTGTGTTTTCTGACTCAGAGCACACAGAAAACTGACAGGGGTCTTGTTTCACAGTGTGTGTGTTGGTGGACCCCAGATTCACACATTAATGTGAACACGCTCTGGAGAAGGGATTTCTTCGAGTCACTTCCACATGAGCTCACTGCCATTTTCACAGACTGTTTGGACAGGACTCTTGTCGCCTTTTTCCTGGTCCTTTGTCCCTAGTTCTAGTTCTAGTTCTAGTTCTAGTTCTAGGCAGCTCTCTCTGCTCCTTGTTCCAGGGCTAGTGCTCATTAGCTCCAGGGCAATACCCAACTGTTCCACTGCAGTGAGCCATGCTGGAGCAGGTGGGAGTTATACAGCACCATGGCATTTCATGTCTGGACCAAATCAGCCATTTAACAGAGTGGTGGGGACATGTCCCCAGTGTCCCCAACATACATCACACCTATGATGAAATACAGTGTGTGTCGTAATGTGTGTGTGTGTGTGTAGGGTCCTAAAGGAGAAGCTGTTGGCTCCATCACTCAACCTCTTCCCAGCAGTCACCTGATTTTCAGAGCTGCCTCAGAGTCTGATGGTAAACACACAGACACACACACACACACACACACACACACACACACACACACAAGCAAACACTTGCAAAGTCACGCTAAAATGCAGTCATATAATTGTGTGTTGGGTTCAAAATTCGATTTTACTCATGGTTTCTTTATTCACACATTTCATTTATTTATAGATTTTCTAAATCATCTGTCGCTAGTCGAATAAAATAATGAATTAAAAGTTGTCTTTTAAAATGATGTCACTATGTACAGCACTAAGAGTAGCACCTGCCTCAGACGTCTGAACCTGGAGAACAGAGAGAACAATGGAGAACAGAGAGAGCAGTGAGAACAGTGGAGAACAGAGAGAAAAGTAGAGAAGACTGAGAACAGTGGAGAACAGAGAGAAGAGTGGAGAACAGAGAGAACAGTGAGAAAAGTGGAGAAGAGTGAGAACAGTGGAGAACAGAGAGAACAGAGAGAAAACTGGAGAACAGAGAGAACAGTGGAGAACAGAGAGAGCAGTGAGAACAGTGGAGAACAGAGAGAAAAGTAGAGAAGACTGAGAACAGTGGAGAAGAGAGAGAAGAGTGGAGAACAGAGAGAACAGAGAGAAAACTGGAGAACAGAGAGAACCGAGAGGACAGTGAGAAAAGTGGAGAACAGAGAGAACAGTGAGAACAGTGGAGAACAGAGGAGAACAGTGAGCACAGTGGAGAACAGAGAGTACAGTGGAGAACAGAGAGAACAGTGGAGAACAGCGGAGAACAGAGAGAACAGTGGAGAACAGCGGAGAACAGAGAGTACAGTGGAGAACAGAGAGTACAGTGGAGAACAGTGGAGAACAGCGGAGAACAGTGGAGAACAGCGGAGAACAGAGAGTACAGTGGAGAACAGCGGAGAACAGTGGAGAACCGAGGAGAACAGAGAGTACAGTGGAGAACAGTGGAGAACAAAGAGAACAGTGGAGAACAGTGGAGAACAAAGAGAACAGTGGAGAACTGAGGAGAACAGTGAGAACAGTGGAGAACAAAGAGAACAGAGGAGAACAAAGAGAACAGTGGAGAACCGAGGAGAACAGAGAGTACAGTGGAGAATAAAGAGAACAGTGGAGAACCGAGGAGAACAGAGAGTACAGTGGAGAACAGAGAGCTGGAACCAAAATGTTCTGGTTCAGGAACAAATTCATGTTGGTGTGAACTCGCAGAACCCCTCCAAATTAGGTTTGTGAATGGGAACTGAACTGGTTCCAGGTACAAAAGGGCAGTGTGCGTTTGTGTTAGCATTGGGTCAGTGACAGGTCAAGAAGAAGCAGTGGCTTGGACTCACGTGTCCCTCTCAAGGGTGGGGCGTACCTTGTGTGACCGGGGGACCCTCCCTGAGGTGGGGGCTGGACATGACAATTTGCGAGTACGAGAGCTATGATGCTAATGCCGTGTGTCTGTCCTGTTTAACCCCACAGTCCCACTGTAAAACAGAGTGTGTCCCTGATTCGTGTGTGTGTGTGTTTGTGTGTGTGTGTGTGTGTGTGTTTGTGTGTGTGTGTGTGTGTGTGTGTGTTTGTGTGTGTGTGTGTGTGTGTAGGTCGCTGCTGGATGGATGCTCTGGAGCTGGCCCTGAAGTGTTCGAGTCTCCTGAAGAGGACCATGATCCGCGAGGGAAAAGAGGAGCCTGCAGCGACGGCAGAAACATTGCATCAGCAGCACATCAACTTCTACAGCCTCCTCCGAGCCCACAACCTCCACAACTTCCAGTAGGAAACACCTCGTAAATCTGTACTCGGATAAATCTGTGTGTGTGTGTGTGTCTGATCTCTCAGGTACGGTGATATAGATTAGTTTAAAGACATTGATCTGTACTCTGATAAATCTGTGTGTGTGTGTGTGTGTGTGTGTGCGTCTGATCTCTCAGGTTCGGTGATGTAGATCAGTTTAAAGACGTTGATCTGTACTCGGATAAATCAGACAGAGAGAACGAGGCGGAGGAGAACGAGTGGGAGAAAAGTGAAGAGAGCGACAGCGACACGAGTGAACGACAAGACGACTCTTACGCTGATCTAGAACCTGGAGAGAACCTGAGGGAGACCATCTACCTGCAGCAGAGCCACGAGGAACTCGGAGAGGTGTGTGTGTTTGCGTGTGTGTGTGTGTGTGTGTGTGTGTGTGTTGAGTATTCCCATCTTCCTGAACTTGGCCTGTACTAAAACACCACTGGTCTCTGGCGCCCCCTGTGGTGGACTGCAGACTCTTCATTTATTTACTTATCACTGTGTTACCTTTTCTCAGAGAGGAGACTGTTACCTGTCTCTCTCTCTCTCTGTCTCTCTCTCTCAGGCTGGGGAGACATCTCAGACGGAGACAGTGTCAGAGGAGAATAACTGTCTCTCTCTCTCTCTCAGGCTGGGGAGACGTCTCAGATGGAGACGGTGTCGGAGGAGAATAACTGTCTCTCTCTCTCTGTCTCTCTCTCTCAGGCTGGGGAGGTGTCTCAGACGGAGACGTGTCGGAGGAGAATAACTGTCTCTCTCTCTCTGTCTCTCTCTCTCAGGCTGGGGA
Source organism: Hoplias malabaricus (assembly GCF_029633855.1). NCBI lineage: Eukaryota > Metazoa > Chordata > Actinopteri > Characiformes > Erythrinidae > Hoplias > Hoplias malabaricus. The sequence continues at coordinate 72,299,906 of NC_089803.1, read as the reverse complement.
GGCGTCTCAGACGGAGACGGTGTCGGAGGAGAATAAGTCTCTGATCTGGACGCTGCTGAAGCAGGTTCGTCCGGGGATGGATTTGTCGAAAGTTGTTTTGCCGACGTTTATCCTGGAGCCGCGGTCATTCCTTGATAAGCTCTCGGACTACTATTTCCACGCTGACTTCCTGTCTGAGTGAGTAAAAGCAAACACACACACATACACAGTTTCCTAATTGCGCACTTAACACTAATTCGTACTAGTGTTTGAGTGTGTAGTGTGTAGTGTTTTTGTGTGTAGTGTTTGAGTGTGAAAAGTGTAGTGTTTGTGTGTGTAGTGTGTTGTGTTTGTGTGTGTACAGTTTGAGTGTGTAGTGTTTGAGTGTGTAGTGTTTGTTTGTGTAGTGTTTGAGTGTGTAGTCTTTGTGTGTAAAGTGTTTATGTGTGTAGTGTTTATGTGTGTAGTGTGTGTGTAGTGTTTGAGTGTAAAGTGTTTATGTGTGTAGTGTTTATGTGTGTAGTGTGTGTGTAGTGTTTGAGTCTATAGTGTGTAGTGTTTGAGTGTGTAGTATTTGTGTGTGTAGTGTTTGAGTGTGTAGTGTTTGTGTTTGATTGTGTAGTGTTTGTGTGTGTAGTGTTTGAGTCTGTAGTGTGTAGTGTTTGTGTTTGATTGTGTAGTTTTTGAGTGTGTAGTGTTTGAGTGTGTTGTGTTTGTGTGTGTAGTGTTTAAGTGTGTAGTGTTTGAGTGTGTAGTGTTTGTGTGTGTAGTGTTTGAGTGTATACTGTTTGTGTGTGTAGTGTTTGAGTGTGTACTGTTTGTGTTTGAGTGTGTAGTGTTTGTGTGTGTAGTGTTTGTGTGTGTAGTGTTTGAGTGTGTAGTGTTTGTGTGTGTAGTGTTTGAGTGTGTAGTGTTTGTGTGTAGTGTTTGTGTGTAGTGTTTGTGTGTTTAGTGTTTGAGTGTGTAGTGTTTGTGTGTGTAGTGTTTGAGTGTGTAGTGTTTGTGTGTGTAGTGTTTGTGTGTGTAGTGTTTGAGTGTGTAGTGTTTGAGTGTGTAGTGTTTGAGTGTGTAGTGTTTGAGTGTGTAGTGTTTGTGTGTGTGTAGTGTTTGTGTGTGTAGTGTTTGTGTGTGTAGTGTTTGAGTGTGTAGTGTTTGTGTGTGTGTAGTGTTTGTGTGTGTGTAGTGTTTGAGTGTGTAGTGTTTGAGTGTGTAGTGTTTGTGTGTGTAGTGTTTGTGTGTGTAGTGTTTGAGTGTGTAGTGTTTGTGTGTGTGTAGTGTTTGTGTGTGTAGTGTTTGAGTGTGTAGTGTTTGTGTGTGTGTAGTGTTTGAGTGTGTAGTGTTTGTGTGTGTGTAGTGTTTGAGTGTGTAGTGTTTGTGTGTGTAGTGTTTGAGTGTGTAGTGTTTGTGTGTGTGTAGTGTTTGAGTGTGTAGTGTTTGAGTGTGTAGTGTTTGTGTGTGTGTAGTGTTTGAGTGTGTAGTGTTTGTGTGTGTGTAGTGTTTGAGTGTGTAGTGTTTGTGTGTGTAGTGTTTGAGTGTGTAGTGTGTAGGTAAAAGCTGAGTATATATTAAGCATCATAGAGTATGTGAAAAGCGGTTAAACTCGGCGTCACTGCTGCGTCACATTTTTTTTTGTTGTTGTTGTTTTCAATCCATTTACACATTGTGGTGGTTGTGTGTGATGTAGTGTTTTGTTTGTTTGTTTGTTTATTTGTTTGTTTGTGTTTAGAGCTGCTGTGGAGGAGAACGCCTACAACCGAATGAAGAAAGTGGTGAAGTGGTACATCTCCGGGTTTTATAAAAAACCAAAGGTACAGTAACATACACACGATCAAACACACACTAATACATTACATTCAGTTCTAAACACTCTCTGGTGACAACCGTGTGTGTGTGTGTGTGTGTGTGTGTGTGTGTGTGTGTATACGTACCAGGGTCTGAAGAAGCCATATAACCCTATCCTTGGTGAGATGTTTCGCTGCATGTGGATCCACACAAAAACAAACAGCAAAACGTACTACATCGCTGAACAGGTACGAGACACACTACAGCATTCATCCATTCATTCATTCATTCATTCATTCATCTTCTGTGAGTGCAGTTGAATCTGATACTGTTCTGAACTGTTCTTTTCTGTAGAAGTCATTTGAAAATAAAACTCCACACTCACTTTATAAAGTGTTTGAAAATGATTAAGACACTAATAAATTTAGTTTATAAACAGTTTATAAACAGTTAATTGGGTATAAAGACATTACATTACTTCACAAAAACATTAACATCAACCTTTATTGATTATGTATTGATTTATTGATTATTCTCTTTAGACGTACGTCAGGTGAACAGCTGAGTTTTACAGTAGAGCTGTTGTGTAGTTGTTGTGTACTTTTTACGGTAAATGTGTGTCGTATTGAAGATGACAATTATAATTTTATTAAACAGAAAATAAGCTTAAAGTGAAGAGTTTATTGGGCGCTGCGTTGGTTCTGAGCTCCATCAGGAAAAAGCTGCAGAAGACTTTGATGGGTTTGTTCTGTTCTTGAGGAGGTCTAACCGTTCACTCACTACAGCTGTTCAAACTGTAGTTGATGTCATCACGTGTTTAGTCTGAAGTTGTGATGTCATCACGCTTTTAGTCTGAAGTTGTGATGTCATCACGTTTAGTCTGAAGTTGTGATGTCATCACGTGTTTAGTCTGAGGTTGTGATGTCATCACGTGTTTAGTCTGAAGTTGTGATGTCATCACGTTTAGTCTGAAGTTGTGATGTCATCACGTGTTTAGTCTGAGGTTGTGATGTCATCACGTGTTTAGTCTGAAGTTGTGATGTCATCACGTTTAATCTGAAGTTGTGATGTCATCACGTGTTTAGTCTGAGGTTGTGATGTTGTTTGGTAGGTTTCCCATCATCCTCCAGTCTCAGCGTTCTACGTCAGTAACAGGAAAGATGGCTTCTGTCTGAGTGGCAGCATCCTCGCCAAATCCAAATTCTATGGTAATACACACACACACACACACACACACTCTAACT